>NC_024800.2:16541871-16841871 GCF_000309985.2 Brassica rapa
GACCTAGGTTTACTTTCGGTTAAGTTTTGTTGTGCGGTGACTAGCCGGCTATCGTTTTTCCTGTTGCGATTTCTTCCTGACTCGCACCGGTTTAAAGTCCGCGATATGTTCTCGGCTTATATGACTTGTATGGTACGAATCGAGCATCTTCTCAGAATCTGGAAGTGCTAAACCAAATTTCGGATTTTTGTTGTAGCGCGCTTTTGTCCTTGTGCTGGACGTTTTTAAAGATCAAAAGAGTGATCGGATTGCGTTTGTTTAAGACGGCTGGCGTGTTCGTCGGGGCCAATCGACGAACGGGGGGGTGTAAGGTTTTAGTGGTCGCGTTCGGACAATTTGTTTAGCATTGTCCTCGAATTTTAACTTTTTGCGACGTCTCGCAGTTATTTTCGAGGATTATGCGTGTTTGAAAGGTGATAATCTTTACGATTTTTGGGCCGGATGAGGCCGCAGACGAGCGTAAACTGAAGCGTAAGCGTTTTCGATAAAAAGACAGTGTATATTGTAAAAATTTTTATGTTTCTAAAAACTCGATTACAATAATGGCGATTGTGGGAGTATACGAGTATACGCACCCACTCCCCCCCCCCTTTTTAGAGAGGGGGATAGCTGAACTCGTCTTTTGACAAGCTGCCTACGTACCCCTTTCGAGGATCAAGCCATCTCGTAGTTCTGTTTCATGCCGCGAGTGTTCTTACTCGGCGGTTGGTGTCGCGATGTCCGCCTTGACCGTGTCGATCGTGGCTGGGTCGACGCTATTTTCCGGATGTTCCGGTTGAGTTGTCGCGTGGGCTTCGGATTTATGTCGAGCTTCGACGTCCGATGCGTTTGCGTTGACAGACGATTTTACTTCGTCCTTGTGCGGGGCGCTTTGGCCGAAGATCGATCTATCTTCGCGCGTTTGCCGTTTGCAGAAGCCGTGATTTGCCTTAACTTATGCTCCGCGAGGAAGCATAGTCGCGACTGTTTTTGGCATCCCCAGATGGCCGCGACTCCGCTCGGCGTTGGGAACTTGAGACCCAGGTGGTAAGTTGACGGAACTGCCTGCATGGCGTTGAGCCATGGGGTTCCCATGATCACGTTGTAGATAGCGGGATGGTCGACTACCGCGAATTCGACGATTTTCGTGATCTCCTTGGCCATGACTGGCAATTGGATTGATCCGAGAGTCATCGACACTTCGCCTGAAAAACCCGTGAGTGGTTTTGGCGTCGGAATTACTCTCCGAGTTCGATACTCATCCGCTTGAGAGTGTCGCGGAAGATTACGTTGACCGTGCTTCCCGTATCGACGAGTACCCTTCCGACTTCTAAATCTCGTATGACGAGATCTATGACGAGCGGGTCGCAGTGAGGTTGGTCGATACCGCCGGCTTCTTCCTCCGTGAAGGTGATCGAGCAATTTGGCCGTCTCGAGGAGGAGACCATGTAGGCCAATTTGCGCTTGATTCTGCCTTCCGTTGGTAAGCCTTGATGGCGACACGGTATCGCCGCAGTATTGAGATCCTCCGATGATCATATTGACTCTGCGACGATTGTTATCGTTCCCTTTGTCATCCGGCCTCCTACCGCGTTTATCCCCAGGTTGTTTCGTTGAGGAGATTTTTCGGCGGGCGGATTTCTGTCCGTCTTTGGAGGCCGATCAGAATCGAGGATGAGATCCTTGACGCTAGTTACTTCCGAAAGCTCTCCAGCGAGCAGCTTCGCGGCCAGTCTTGCTCCTAAGACTTTGCAATTAGTCGTGGAGTGTCCTCGGGATTGGTGGAACTCGCAGAAGGTGTTCTCGTCATACCCTTGATTGCGAGTCCATGTGTTGCCCGTGGTCCGGCCTTGATCCGAACTGATCGCATAGTTATGCGCCCCTTGGAGATCTTCCCCCTCGTGATGGACGTACTTGTCGTTACGAGAGTTCTTCTTTTCCCCTTCGGATCTGCGTCTTTCGAGGATGGTCTTGCCGGCTTATGTTTTTGCGATAAGACTTTAGTTTCTTCCTCCACTATGATATAGTCCGTTGCTTTGTGGAGGGCGTCCTGGATCGTTCGCGGTTTGTCGAGAGTTATCCATTTTCTGAATTTCGACTTGTACCAGAGCGTCTTTCTCAGCGCGTCGATGGCCACTTTGTCGCTTATCCCGCTGACCCTGGACATTATCAATTTGAATCGGCTGATAAACTCGCGGAGGGGTTCGTCTTCCCTCTGGGAGAGACTCCAGAGATCAACATCGGAGGTTTCCCTGTCTATGAATACAGAGTACTGTTTGAGGAATTCCGATGCGAGCTGTCGAAAACTCCCGATGGTGTTGCGACGAAGGCGTGCGAACCATTCGAGCGCTGCTCCTTCAAGATTTTCGACGAACAGGCGGCAATAGCCGGCATCCTTTTCGCCGTCCTTCAGTCTTGCTCTTCCCATCGCGATGTTGGAAAGCCTGAAGGTGCGCTTTCGGATCGGCCGTACCATCGTACTTCGGTACTTTGATCTTTCCCGGATCGGACACCCTCATGTCCGAAATGCGATTGGTAAAGGGGGTCTTTCGAGCTCCTTCCAGCAGTCGATCGATCTCGGGGGCAGCACTAGTAGCATGATGGATTTGAGACTTTACGGCTCTCACTTCTGCCGCAGTCTTGGTGATGTAGTCGCGAAGATCGCGGATATCCGATGTCTCGTCAGAGGATTTCCGAGCCTGTCGGCGCTTACTGCGAGTGAGCTCGGTTTGCCTTTCGGCCAGCTCCTCTTGTTCGTTCCAATAGGCGACTTCTTCTTCTTCCGTCATTGGTTTTTTGAACGGGGAGCCTTCCCGAGCGGATCGGCTTCTGGTCCTTCTTGGATGTCTGTCGCCATCCTCGTCGGCTGTCGTTGGAGACATCGCTAGGTCCAGGTCAATGTGTTCGGCTTCGTTATCCTCCGAGTCCTTTGCAGGGAGCGGAAGACTTTCAGAGTTCCCCTTCTCGATGGGAGACTTCTCGCTGGGGTTTTGACCGGAAGGTCGTTCCCGCGCGACTCCTGCTCTATCGAGTGGGGTGGCGAAATCGAGCCTCTTCCCGCGGATTTTGGTGGTTCCGCGGGGACGGATAGCTTGGGTCCTTGCCGTTAAGGTTTCAACCTGTTTGGTCAAGGTATTCACGAGCTTATCCTGTTCTTCCGACCTTTTTTCATAGGTGGCGAACATCTTTTTAAACTCCTCGAGAGTCGCGGCGTTGGCTTGCGCGTTGGCCGCAGATACGTCCGCTACCGGAGTGTGGAGATCGGTGCCGCTGCCTCCGTTAAGGGGAGTTTGCACGTTATCCGCGTCGTTGGTTGACATGTCTGACTGTGTGTGGCTTTTGCGGGTTAGATTGATCCGTAAATCCCCCTCCTTCTAGCGCCAAACTGTGGGAACCGAAATTTGCACTGTCGATTTCCGTTTAAATAAGGAAACTAAGAAAACCCTAGTTTCCCAGAGGACCCGGATATCTGTTAATTACCACACGTCAAGCAATCAGAACACGAGAATAACAACGATAAAAATAAGAAATCGAAAAGAGAGCAAAATAGATCTTATTCCGAATCTGCGTATGAGCGTTACAACAAGGTATAAGCCTGGGCTCGAGAGCTGTCGGCGAGATTCCTAGTTCTAGCAACCCTAAGATGGCTAAACCTAATTGAGTCGCAGCTCGAAATAACAAAAACGGAAAGTTGCCTAAATCGCTCTAAGTGCTAAGTTTGCTCTGAAAAAAGTTCCTCACTGTGCTCCTCGCCTAGGACTCCTTATATACTAGCTCCAAGGTCGGTTTACGCTTTTACTCTTCTGCCCTTAAGCCGTCATAGCATAAAAATGGAGATATTCCATTTTTCCCGATCTTCACAATTATCTTCAAAACTTCCGTATTTATCCGCGGAAACTTGACATTTATCCTTCTTCGCGGGCCAAGCGCGAACCATGCTGTGGTTCACGGGCTTTTGGTTAGGAAAAATCATAGGATGGGCCTCGAGTCGTGTTTTAGGTCCCTTTGGGCCGTCTTCCGACTCGACACGTTTACTACGAGTTTTCCGCGGTTTCTAATCCGCGAAGTTTGATCGATGAATTAGAATAGCGGGAAACATGGACTGAGCTTGCTACGGTCTTCGGGAGATAGCATTCGAAGGTTTGACGAGAATGCAAGACTGGTGTCGTATCGATGTTCGGAAAGGTTCAATCGCTACACAGCGACCGAACTTTGGCTCGAGCCCGGTCGCTATGTAGCGACCGAGCGAAACGAGTGCTCGGTCGCTACGTAGCGACCGAGCTTCGGCTTGAGCTCGGTCGCTACGTAGCGACCGAGCGGGACGATCGCTCGGTCGCTACGTAGCGACCCGAGCTTGGCTGAGCTCGGTCGCTACGTAGCGACCGAGCGGGACGATCGCTCGGTCGCTACGTAGCGACCGAGCTTTGGCTCGAGCTCGGTCGCTACGTAGCGACCGAGCGGGACCATCGCTCGGTCGCTACGTAGCGACCGAGCTTGGCTGAGCTCGGTCGCTACGTAGCGACCGAGCGGGACGATCGCTCGGTCGCTACGTAGCGACCGAGCTTGGCTGAGCTCGGTCGCTACGTAGCGACCGAGCGGGACGATCGCTCGGTCGCTACGTAGCGACCGAGCTTTGGCTCGAGCTCGGTCGCTACGTAGCGACCGAGCGGGACGATCGCTCGGTCGCTACGTAGCGACCGAGCTTGGCTGAGCTCGGTCGCTACGTAGCGACCGAGCGGGACGATCGCTCGGTCGCTACGTAGCGACCGAGCTTTGGCTCGAGCTCGGTCGCTACGTAGCGACCGAGCGGGAAGATCGCTCGGTCGCTACGTAGCGACCGAGCGGGACGATCGCTTGGTCGCTACGTAGCGACCGAGCGGGACGATCGCTCGGTCGCTACGTAGCGACCGAGCTTTGGCTTGAGCTCGGTCGCTACGTAGCGACCGAGCGGGACGATCGCTCGGTCGCTACGTAGCGACCGAGCTTGGCTGAGCTCGGTCGCTACGTAGCGACCGAGCGGGACGATTGCTCGGTCGCTACGTAGCGATCGAGCTTTGGCCCGAGCTTGGTTGCTACGTAGTGACCGAGCGGGACGATCGTTTGGTTTGAATCCCAAAGAATACTTCTTCGTAGAAATAACCTCGTATAGTTTATTTTTACGAAAATTACATCCCTTCTTTAACTCTTTCGGAAATACGATCTCTGAGGATTTTCGGATGGTAATTCCGTCGTAACCGTTTTTGACCCCAACAAGCTACCTTCATCTAAGTACAAACCCCCCCCCCCCCCCCAATCAATCAATCGAACTGCCTTGCTCACAAACCTGTCTTTTACATTTAATCATAATCAACCTAGCTTAATCAATTTAATTAGATTTATTAGGTTCCCTAGCTTCTTGAGAATTCAATCCCTAAGTACTACAACTGAACCTGTTATTTGAGAGAGTAATTCACTCCTTAAGATAATTTGAGTGAGATCACAAAACGGCAGACATAACTTCGGCTCTCTACCAATTTTTGGGGTCCATAAAACTCGGGGGTTCCTCAAAAGAAACCCGGTTCATCTTCACATAAAAGTAGTACCATTATCAGTTGCGAGTTTATGAGGGATGACCCATTAATATATTCATCTGCAGTTTTATCTTTGCATAGATATATCCATTTTGCTTCAATTGTACTTGGCATAATTCTTCAAAGATTCTGATGCCCATTGATACATCTATCTCGGCGGCCTAGATCATCAGCGCCATTAGGCAAGGCCATAGAGTAAGTGAAGTTGGAAGCAATCATGATCGATCCCATCATCAATTGAGACAAAGTGATATCTCTTCTACAACAGTAAGCTGTGATCAGTCGGGAAATGGTAACTATAGTTTAGCATCATTTTGAAGCCAAGACTCGTACACACAAGTATATTCTACAAGAGGAGTCCATAGACATTGATCGGTCAATGGATGATAACGTCAGATGGATGATAAATGTCGAACCAGGAGACCTGACTTCCTCCAAGAGAACTGTTACGCTTGAAAAATCGGACTGCGCCAACTCAATGTCAGGCTAATTTTGCCATTCGACTATTGATGGCCTGATTTGGTTTTCGGCAAGAGAAGGATGATAGACAAAGCGCCAATTCCTGTGAAGACAAATTGGGTATCATCTTTCTTTTGCCGAAGACCAAATCAGGCCACTTCGTTTACCCAATTCGTCTTGATCTAATGAATAATCATCAGCATGCTTTAGGAGATACTGTTGGGTTGAATTTCGATCAACTTTAGTTGGTACGTCTGCTGACGAAGAGTTTCAATTTTTTTTGGGGACGGGCAAAAAGTGAGAGATGATCATTCTGAATGAGAGCCGGCGACTAAAACTACTTCAATATGATCATCTCTTGCTTTTTGATCAGCCCCAAAAACACTTGTAACTCTTCCCTGGCATGACGTACCAACTGAAGTTGATTGAAGTTCAACCCGACAGTATCTATTAAAGCATGCTGATGATTACTAATTAGATCACCATCATGACTGGATCCGCCGAAGATATCTTGGTCTGGACTGGAAGAAGTAATTATCTGTTTTCCTTTCCTCGACCATCAACGAATTGAAGACATGTTTTTTTGCATAACAGACGAAGAACACGAATCTGGTCAGAGAAATCAAAATACTAATACAGTGGCTGATCGGAAATATAAATACAAAATGCGATAGAAAGAGAAAAACTTCAGAAAAGCTAGCTTTGGTAAGTGAAAAAAATGAGAAGTTAACTCATTATTAATAGAAGAACAAAAAGAGATACGAAAAGACATAATTATTATGTCTGTAAAACCCTAATGCGGCGGCATGTCTCCTGTTTTCCTAAGAGGCAATGCTTGCGGAGTAAACCGAAATTTGTTATTTTCTAATTCGAACTGATTTCTGATTTGGTTTACAAAAAACGGTTTGCAATTAATCGTATCGCCAAAAAAGAAGCTTAACTTTATTTGAAAGAAAAACTTCGTGTTCATTTCTATTCAAACTTACTTCGATAAATTCATCGAGATCGATTTCGTCTCTCGCAATGAACACTGAGACTTATTGTTGGAAATGGATTACATCCTTTGGACAAGTCTCATCAAATAATTGAACTCGAGCCGTTTAGGAAAAATGTGGCCTAAAATCTGAAATGGACCAAAAGGCCAAAAAAGAGTCTCACACATCCAAAAAAAATCTGTATGGACCAAGTGATTGTGAAATTATCATTTTACCCTTAATGAATGAATAATATGAACCATTGGATTCTATAATCTTTCTATAAATCAGAACCGTCGGATTAAGAGAAGAAAAGAGGAATGTTATATTTACAAAAGTACCATTAATGAAACTCCAACCAGAGCCATTGATCATCTTTTCTATGTTTTAATCTTGGTCACACGCTTTCACAGATCTCTCATTCTCTATCTTCTCCTCCTCTTTAATCTGACGCATAAATAACTCAGAGCCACACGATTTTCATTATTTTATTCTCTCATTCGACTAGGTACAACTAGTATAACTCATACAACTATACATGTTAAAAATAATATAACTGGTACAACTGGTATATAAATATTATAATTCATGTACAATTTGCAGCTACTATAATTAACTCAACTATTAAATCATTTTTTTACATATGATGATAAAATTTCATCTATTTTTTCTGAGGCTCTTCAATTATTGTTAAATTATTAAATTACACTATCAATTTTATTTAAGAGACTTTATACTTTTAAGGTTTGTTAATTAGATTGACCATATTATTATGAAAAATAAACATCAAAAATATATTTACAAAGTTATAATGTGAAAATATTGGTACAACTCCTAAAACTAAACATATACAAAATTTGGCATATTTTTTATTATATATTAAACATGAATTACTGGTACAATTTTGACATTTCAGAAATTGACAAAATCAATTTGGTATTTCCATATGAAAAAACAATCAAATGACCAAACTGGTAACTGTTTAGATAGATTCCTTATTTTTAATGATTTTTTGTTTTTTTGTTTTGTTTTTAGCAATTCTTACACCATCATATAAGTTTACATGATCTATCTTATACTTTTAAGGTTTATTAACTTGTTTGTCTACATAATTTATGGAAAACATACATAAAATGTATTTAAACAGTTATGAAATGTATTTACCAGACTAGTAATACTGATATAACTAGTACAACTACTCAGGTTCTGAAATTTAAATATTCCTTCGAGTATGTCATATGAAAAAAATCAATAACATGGCTAAATTGTAAAGTATTTATAAAGGTTCCTTATGATATTTCATGGGGGCTTTTTTTTTTTTGCAAATCTAACACAATCACATAAGTTTGCATGATCTACCTTATACTTTTAAGGTTTGTTAACTTCTTTGTCCACATAATTTTTGGAAAACATACATGAAATGTATTTTAACAAAATTTATGATTTCATTTTATTGGGGCACAGATATGTACACATAATGAAGTGGTACAACTGAGGTAAGTTTTAATTTTATGTCGTACAACTAGCTTTTTCGATTTCACTGTCAAAATATAACTATGTACAAACTGGTATAACTCAAAAACTAGTACAACTATGTACAAACCGGTACAACTCGAATATTGATCCAACTATGTTATTTCATTTTATATTGTGCATTACATTTTAAACGTGTATCATGTTTTAAACATTATGGTTGAATATTAAATCAAGTTGTTGTACTAATTGTACTATTCCTAAATATTTTTGTGTAGTTTAACCTATTATCTATTTCTTTTGGTTGAAATACATTAAATCAAAGTCGATAAAATTAAGAGAAAAATTTGTTAGGTACGTAAATACAACACGTAAAACTAAATAATATTTATTAAAAAATAGATATTAAAAAAACTGATGGTATTGAGATTATAAATTTTATAATTTTAAAAAAACTTCATAAATTTTTGAAGATTTATTTTTTGTAGGAAACAATTTAAATTATAAAATATAATTAAATAATAAACTGAGTGAAATGTACGAATTTGCAAACATAAGAATCAAAAACTATTTGAAATCAAATTTGTAGATACAACAAACATATGTATATCATATTTTATATCAAAATATGCAAGTTTCACCATGTTCTTCTTGTGTATGTGATTACAATTGCTCTATTTCTTTTAATATTTTCATTTCCATATCAAGAAAATGAACTTTGAGGCGAGAAACCTACTAACCAGCACTAGAAAAACACAAATCAAGTGTTGCCACAATTAAACTAGTAATAGTACTACTGTAGTTAAACCGGTTAAACTATTATTGTCGTAGTCCAAATACCAAATATTAATGTTTATGTATTTTTTTTCAAACTCGTGATGGCTTATGCACTATCTTTTGGCAGATGCAAGCGGGAAAGATTAAACTAGTATAACTATGTACAGACGGTACAGCTCAAATACTAGTACAACTATGTTATTTCATCACGATTAAAACAATTCTTTGCAAAAAAAAAACACAAAAATCATACATCAAATCCAATCTTTTTCTTCTTTCCGGTGACTCGCGTTTTTAGAACAATGTTTGAAGAATTTTCTGGCTCTGCATCTAGCTTTTTGGCCTCAAGACCAAAAAGATGAAGATGATCTTTTTCCGAAAATCGTACAACTAGTATAACTAGTACAACTAGTACAACTTGTAAACGTATCAATTTCAAATCAAATATTATTAAAAATATACTATTCATATATTTGACACATGCATGCGGGATAAATTAGACCAATATGTCTTATTGGTTCTACATCATTCTCTTTTCTAGCATCTTCATATGCCGAAAACAATAAATATATGAAATTATTATACATCTCATAATTAAGTGATGTCATTTCATAATTTCTCAAAGCCATGTCATCTTTTTTTGTGAGAATGAACATGGTGATGATACATAAGAAAATGATTTTTCAAATAATAAATATGACATACTCAATATGTACTAGTTGTACTAATTCGAGTTGTAGAAGTTGTACTAGTTTGAGTTGTACTAGTTGTCCTAGTTTGAGTTGTACTAGTTGTACTAGTAATACTTTTCGTTGTTCATTATTTTGAATATCGGATGGAAAAGATGAAATTTGACTCTGGATATGATATAATTGATTAAACATGATTATGGGTTGATCGATTTGAGATAAGAAAGAGAAAATTAGTGGATGGTTGAAGAAATTTTTTGATTTTGTATTATGGTGGAAGAACTATGAATGGGGAAGAAATGGGGGAAGAAGAAGGAGATTGGGTCGGATTTCGGGTCTGGATCTGGGTCGGATATTGGGTTGGATAGTAATGGCATAGGTTAGTAAATATGTTTAACTCCTTAGGTTTTTCAGTTATTTAACATAGATTTCTATTTAAATTTAAATACAAAATAAATAAATAAAGTGATGGGTCTAATTGAGATTTTTTGGAGACCAAGTGGTCCATCTCAGCATTTGATCCGCCAAAGACCGAGATGACATAGTCACAAACTTACAATTTTCGGCACAAGATTACGGCTTCCTCTATTGACCTTGTTCTTGCCGAAAATACACCTTTTCATAAAATCTCAGCTAAAAACTTTTTGTAATCGTCTTATTGATCATTTATAAACGTCTTTCAGATAACCTATCTTTGAATTCGTGCATACTCTAGTATATGTTAAATTCAGACTAAACAATGTAGATAAAAAGTTTTTTTATGATTTATTGTAAAGACTTATGTGGATTGTGGAGTCTTCAGTCTTTGGATTTATGGATTATATACTGTTTTTAAATGTGAAATTTATATGCGATGGCCCAGACTTGAAATCATCATCAATCATGTAGACAAATTTGTTACATTTAAACAAATAACATAACTGCTTCCAGTTCTTGCGCATTACTCTCCAACACTAAAGTCACATGGAGTTTCTTACAACTATCTACATCATGTGTCCAGCTCATCATTAAATAAAAGTCTCATCACGATTTTCAGAAATTTTAAATGCATGTTTTAGCTTAGTGCATGAGATGCATAACAATCGAGACGTGAAAGCATTCATTTAGATTACCTTCAAATCACTCTATATTATATTTTATAAAATTTGCAAATCACTCAATACTTTTAAAATAAGAGCGTAAACGAAGGGTAACTACACAGGTACGCCACTTAAATTAGCTACAACTTCTTAACGACCAACAGACTCTCGGCATTAACATTACTCGGGGATTATTACATTCCTCCCATTCTACTTTTTGTGTCTACTCAAGTAGACTTCTCTTATAATTCAAAGCTCATGAACATTTTAATGGAAAGAATAAGTAGAGAGGTACATAGTGGTGTTGGTTCTACAAACGAACAACATGGATATGCTTAACACCATTCTCAATCTTTTTCTCCCTCCTCTTACCATAATCTTTCTCTTCCTCTTTTACCCATACTATCTTTTGATCAAGTTTGTAGTTTGTCTTTATAAGCATCTTTGCTTGGAAAACGTATCTGGGAAAGTAACTCTAATTACCGGAGCTTCTTCCGGCATCGGAGAGGTTGGTTAAGTTTGTGTTAGGCTTATTTCTCTCTTTCAAGTTTCATTTTTTTATTGAGGAAGAACAAGTAATTTAGTTTTTTTTTTTTTTGTGTGCAAAAGACCAAGTAATTAGTTAGACCCAAGAAAACGTACTCATGAGTTAGTCTATGGTGAACTCGTAGGTTCACGAACCAATAGAAATTAATTATTTTATACTCTCTTTGTTTCTAAAAGTATGATGTTTTACAGAATTTTAATGGTTTACAGAATTTTAATATATAAGATGTTTTTATTTTTCTAGGTAACTTTTATTTTATTAACAACTGTGTATCCAATATATTTTAATAGTTTATTTTTGTAATTAGTTGAATACCATTAATTTATAGTTTTAATGATACTTTTTAGACAAAAAATATTTTTTTTAATATGTATGTTTCTACCTAAACATCTTATATTTAGGAACAGATGGAGTATTTAGTATCTTTTTTAAAAAAAACAAAATATTATCGATTTATATCATGATTTTAAAAAACAAAGTAAAAATAAATAAAAAATAGTACTAGTTGCAAAAAAAAGTTTTTAAAAAAATATTTTTAACGCCGTGAGCAAAACACTAAACATTAAATCGTAAACCCTAAACCATTAGATAAACTCTAAACCCTTGGGTAAACCATAAAATCTTAGATAAATTCTAAACCCTAAATCAAAAACACTAAACACTAAATCTTATAAATACTAAATCCAAGGGTTTAAGGGTTAGGATTAATGGATTAGTGTTTTTAAGATTTATTGTTTACTGTATTTGATTTAGAGTTTAGGATTTATCCAAGGTTAATTTATTGTTTTACCCAAGGGTTTAGAGTTTACCCAAGGATTTATGGTTTAGGATTTAGGGTTTAGGATTTAGGGTTTAGGATTTAGTAGTGTTTTGCTGACGGCGTTAAAAATATTTTTTAATTTTTTTTTTGCAATTAGTACTATTTTTTTTTAAATCATGATATAAATTGACAATATTTTATTTCTTTTTTTTAAGATACTAAATATAAATTAACTAAATATTATTGGTTGGTGAACCTATAGATTCGTGAACCCAAGAATAACTCTGCTATTGATTATTGCCATTTTTTTGTAATCTATTCTACGACTAATATTTGAGAATAAATAGATTCATCTGTTATAAACCTTTTGTTTTTTTCTTATTTGCTTTACTCCACATGAGTTGTATAGATTTGGTCTATATGGTTTATAGTTTGTTTTTGATGATATTCTAACAGGTCTTGGATTGAGTCGCCTCTTGTAGCTAAGTGATTTGATGATATAGATTATCCACCGTGAATAGTAAATAGTTATTTGAAAAATTTGTAACGCATAATATATTATAATAATAATGAAGTATATATTAGTAGTTTTTTTGTTACCAAAAAAAAATTAGCATTTTTAATTTTTTTGACATCAAACGGTTATTTTATTACTTAAATTAAATTCAAATTTGTTTTGTCAAAAATAATAAAACATATATTATTATAACATTATTAACTTAACTACGGCTAGAAAACTAAATATATAGATCCACATAAATTGGTGTATATATTATATTTGGTTGATAGTCTTTACGTTCTTGTTTTGCTGGATTGTAATAAAAAGCACGTCGCATACGAGTATGCAAAGAAAGGAGCATATTTGGCTCTCGTTGATCGACTAGAGGATCGTCTAGAGATGGTAGCTGAAACATCACGGAAATTAGGATCTAGTAATGTCATTATCATACCTGGTGATGTTGCTAATGTTGATGACTGCAAGAAGTTCATCAACGAGACGATTCACCATTTCGGAAAACGTAAGTACTATAGGAAATTAAAATATATGACCAACACATATAGTACCAGTTATATATATGAATACATTTGTGTATCATATACATATGTCACATAGATAACATCTCCCAAATGTATCTGCCACAAATAATGATATAGTAAATATTTTGAAATTTGTTATCAAAGTTCTTTAGATGGTCATGAATCTAATCAAGTTATCGTATTTAGACAGTGGACCACCTGATCAACAATGCTGGTGTATTTCAGACTGTTCTTTTCGAGGATTTAACCCAAGTTCAAGACGCTAATCATATAATGGTAAGTTTCTTGAGATCATTTACAAGTCATTTAATGGTTACATATATGGTAAATTTATAATTACTTGAGTTATCGAGTTTGACTTTATTTGCGTCAAACACGTTAAAATAATGTGCATCCCAAGAATCAAAGTAATATAACTATTTAAAAATAATAAACTCTATTTTTCTAAATAAAAACGAATACTCCCATTGATCCTTTCATTTGCGTTTACATTTATCATATATCTTTTCAGAACACTGAAATAGTTTGATAATATTTAAAATATACATAATATGTTAACATGCATGTAAATAGATTCAAATAAGGAATATATCCCAGCTTTTAGAGCTTAATAAGTTTGGTTATGTCTCTCACTAGAGCTATATTTAGTGCAAACAGTAAATAAAAGAAAAGAAAGGAAATACTCCCTCCGTTTTTAATATAAATCAATTTACAGCTATGCACATACATTAAGAAAATCATTAATTTTTTATATTTTCTAAACAAAAATATCATTAATTATATACCTAACTACAACTCAACCAATAAAAAAATAGAAGATATATTATTATTGGTCAGACAATATTAATTATTAATAAATGTTACATAGAAAACCGAAAACGACATATAATTTGAAACAAAAAAGTTTCTTTAAAACGTCTTATATAGAAAAACGGAGGGAGTAACATTTTAAGAACACCCTCATATAAATGATTCTATGATTAATATGAAATGGAGAAAATGAGTTGCAAAAGTGGCAACCCTCAGAACTAACTTCGGTTAATGTTCATTAAATTACCCATATTCATAAGAAGATTTATTTTGTTAGGAGTTATAATTACATGGACTAATGGCTTCCCATGAGACATAATGTTGGGCATTACTTATGTTAAATACTTCAGATATAATATGAGACGCAATGTTGGGCACTACAACGCAAATTCAAATCACCTGTCAGATATATATTGAATACTTCACCTAATTTTGTGTATATGAAGGATATCAACTTTTGGGGCACAACATACATCACTTACTTTGCAATTCCTCATCTTCGAAAGAGCAATGGAAAAATCATTGTGAATACTTCTAATTCAGCAAATATACCTTTGCCATTGTCAAGCGTCTATTCAGTAAGATTTTCTCATAGATCAAATAAATATAAATAACTTTGATCTAATTTTAATATACAGGAAAAAATGTTTGGGACTTAACAATAGTTACATAATATTTGATAATTGGTTATTAATGTTGTAGGCAAGTAAAGCAGCCTTATTAAGATTCTTTGAGACATTGAGAGTTGAACTAAGTCCGGATATCAAAATAATAATTATTTTACCCGGATTTATAGCAACAAATATGACCAGTCCTCACTTCATTGAAAAGGTACGTAATAACAATTGCATACTGTATAATTTATAACATCCGGATTTTAACTTATGTGTTTATTGACATTAACTTATGTGTTTTTGTATGATTTATTAAAAATATAGTACGGTTCAGATTTTATCCTGTCGGAATCAGTAAAAAAATGTGCAAAAGCAATCTTTAGAGGTATTGCTAGAGGAGAGACATACATAGAAGAGCCATCTTGGACGAAATGGATAGTTTTAGTGAAAAATTTATGTCCTGAATTCGTTGAATACTCACTCAAATATTTATTTTATCGTTATCTCAAACCTTCTTATTTCAAAAGCGAATGATCATATCAAATCCATCCAAGATCTCAAGTTTTCAATAATGGTTGTGTTCCTATAATTGATATGAAATTTATACCTTTGTTACCTTTGTATTATATTGAAGTGATTGTTTCCTATGCATTTTTTTCACATTTTACCTATTAAAACAGAAATTATGACTTTAATGTGTGATTTTTTTTGGTGAACAAAAAAGGTTAATTTGTCAAATGTTCATATTGAGAGAAAAAAATCAATGAATAACTATGTAATAATTCTGAGATAAGATGTAACACTTTGCAACAAAATATGATCATTTGAGTGTGTATATGCAACCGATTATAAATAAAAGTGGTTTTAAAATAAAACTCCTCAGCTAAAAGATGGATCGTAAAATAACTAATAAACTAACGACAAAAGAAATCTTCAACTTTAATTATGTTAACGTCTGTCACAATCTTTCACGGTATTTTAGACGGAAGGTGACATACATTAACAGAAATAAAGTTGATGTTTCTTCTCCGTGCTTTGGCCTCACTCGCTCGATATCACGAATCAGTTACCGATAGATCACCTATCTTTCTACTACTCTAGCTCAAGCACACTTAACTCGAGAGTTCTAAACGGATGTGTGCCCGAAAAGGTAAGCGCACTTTAGTGACATAAGTAGTCAAATCAATGCTCTTTTAATCCTTTCCACATATACTAGAAATCGAGATGTTACAATTCACTCCCTCAGAACGCAACATCCTCGTTGGACACCGAGATCGTTACCCATGTTAGTGTGAGCCCTCACTGACTCCACACTCGTTTGGGTTTGTCTCTGATACCACTTGTAACGCCTCGACCGCCTACGACTAATGGGCCTCCCACGCCTGCTCTCTCGGCCCGTGGGATCCATTCCCTGCGACGGATAATGCATTAATTGTTTTGGAGGCTCATTAATCATGTTTATTGACCCTGAAATCACGACCATTCCATGTTCTTTTGCCTCACTCGCATGGTATCACGAATTACTTCCCGATAGATCACCTATCTGTTCATTATTCCATTCCAAGTACGCTTAACCCTGGAGTTCTAATCGGAAGTGTTCCCAAAAAGGTAAGCCCAATTTAATGATACAGGTAGCCAAAACAATTTTCTTAAGCTTTTCCACATACCACAAACTGGGATGTTACAGTTTTTTTCGTCAATTTGTTTTAGTTGAGGGATTATTTTGGTATCCATTTTTAGTTGAGGACTTTTATTACAAAATGCGATTAAATGTTTTAAAATATTTATTATCACTTATGCATTATTTAAAACTCTTATAATAGATTTATATGCCTTTAAAATAATTTATAAATTCTTATCCATTATTTTATCAATTTTATAACTGATATATAGAGCTTTATAAATATTTTAATACTTTTATAAATGATTTATAAGGTTTAAAAATAATTTTATAAGATTAAAGATATGGTTGTTCGTCATACTACAAATACATAAAATAAATAAATAAAGCAAGAAAAGTAAATCAAAGATATAAGTTTATTGATTAATATGGTAGGAGTATAACATACTGGTTTGGATTTCAAAGAGAAAAATAAATAATTCTGCATTTTTTTCGTAGAAGCAAGAAGAAAGTATGACTCGAAGTCTGAAAATCGTGTAAATAGGAGATGAAAGGCCGACACCATACTATAAGCAGGAATGTTGAATTTACGAGATTGCCATCCTCTTCTTCCTCTGAAGATCCTAAAATTAGTCGCCATTAAATCCAAAATTTTCGACCTGTGTCTCTAGGGTTTAGGGTTTTTCCTAATTTCCACTAGAGTTGATGAATATGTTAAATTTAGCTAGTGTATTGAGTCATTTTGTGCTGTTTGTGTAAGCAGCGGATGATACCATTATGTTCATAAACGTTGGAGGAGTTGATAATGCTGATTTGAAGTATGTAGGTGTTAGTGTTTTGCTCATAGCTTCTAAATATGAAGAAATATGAGTTCCTTAGGTGTGGATCCCTTACTTCTAATAGAGAAACATTTTAGAAGAATAACATCCCTTATATATTAATTGAGGAACATTTGAAAAGATGTAACCTCAATTTTGTATTAATTAAAAGAAGCCCCAATGCATAGTTGGCACTCAATTAGGTAGTCAATTACATTCAATTGAAAAATAAGTAGGTCCACATTCGATTTTTATATGTTGTTAGATATATAAGTTGGTCAAACTATATGATATAATGATATGATATGATATTTTCTTTCCTTAAATAAAACCTACGGAATTACCATAAATGACTAATATATATATGACAATTAATGAGTTAAATAATAAAGATTTGATAACAATGTATATCTCCTCCATCATTTTTTGTTTAATTTTATATTATTAAAATAAATTAAACAATCAAATTAGCTATAAAAATAAAATTTAGATTTTTTCGTATATGTTATATTTTGAATTTTTAAAAACGACAATAAATGACTAAAACTATTAAAATTATTATGTTAAAAATTAATGATCAATGGTTTAACATTTTTATTATAAGAAGATACACATGATTTTAAAACCATATGAGTAAAAAATATCATTTAATAATAAAATAAATATATATATATATATATATATATATATATTAAACACTATATACCATAAGATTACATAAATATTTTAATATTAAAACTTTCAATGAATTTTCAAGAACATTTATAAATTATAAACTTATTAAAGATTTCAGATTGAAAATTTTGTTATCGATGATTTAAATATTTTGTTATAAAACGATATGAACGATCATAGAACCGTATGATTATAAATTCTTATTTAATAAATAACTATACAAAATATACTATTCCTAGAAAAATAGGTTGGTCCATCTTAACTTATATTACACTTTTTATTAAATTAACTATCGAATTGATAAATAACGTACCAAAAAATGTTTTGCACTTTCCTTAAATAAAAGCTACGAAATTACCTAAAATGATTAACGTATATGTGAAAATTAATTATAATGAATAATAAATATTTGATAACAATTTTTGTATCTTAGTTCTTTTTTTAATTTTATATTATTAAAATATCTTTAAAAATCACATTAAATATATAATAAAAACATTTATAATTTTTCTTATATGTTATATTTTGAATTTTTCAAAACGTCTATAAATTATTAGAAATTTGAAGATCCCCACTCTGAAAATTTTGTGATCAATAGATTATTTTTTTGTCATAATAAGTTACAAATGATCATAAAATTGTATTAATATGAACTTTTATTTAATATTATAAGAAGATACACATTATTTTAAAACCATATGAGTAAAAAATATCATTTAATAATAAAACATATATATATATATTATACTATATACCATAAGATTACATAAATATTTTAATATTAAAACTTTCAATGAATTTTCAAAAACATTTATAAATTATAAACTTATTAAAGATTTCACATTGAAAATTTTGTTATCGATGATTTAAATATTCAGTTATAAAATGATATGAATGATCATAGAACTGTATGATTATAAATTCTCATTTAATAAATGACTATATAAAATATACTATTCTTAGAAAAATAGGTTGGTCCATCTTGACTTACATTATATTTTTTTATTAAACTAACTATCGAATTGATAAATAATCTACCAAAATTTTTTTTGCACTTTCCTTAATTAGAAGCTACGAAATTACCTAATATGATTAACGTATATATGAAAATTAATTATTATGAATAATAAATATTTGATAACAATTTTGGTATCTTAGTTCTTTTTTTTTAATTTTATATTATTGAAAGATATTAAAAAATCACATTAAATATATAATAAAAACATTTATATTTTTTCTTATATGTTATATTTGAATTTTTCAAAACGTCTATATATTATTAGAAATTTGAATATTCCCACTCTGAAAATTTTGTGATCAATAGATTATTTTTTTGTTATAATAAGTTACAAATGATCATAAAATATAACGCATATGAATTTTTATTTAATAAATATTCAAACTAAATAATATATATATATATAAACACTAATGATTTAAAGCAATAAAATTGGCTGATCAATTTAGTCGTCCAGTTGAAATCTTTCAAAAGTATGTGAAAGACTAAAGTCAAAGTAAATATGGATTTAGAATAGTAGTTATATTTTACTAACCAAATACCGAAAAAACAGAACCGAACCGAAACCAATCCGATATTCGGATTGAACACCCGTAATCCAAATGAAGCAAAACTATTGTTTCATTCTCCAAAATATAATAAAAATAATAACTTAATCCCGCGCAAGGCGCGGATCTTATCCTAGTTTGTTTAGTATTATATTCACAAGTTTACAATTATTGATGAGATGTCATTATTACATGCTTCTTTATGGGTCTTTTTTAATAGACCAACCTCTACTAGAAAATTACAATATATGCCATATGTAGATGTATAATATGTTATGGATTACTGAAATGACTATAGTTACCGGATTAAATGAGGGAGCTGACTATATGCATTTGGTGAAACATTTAATATCGTATTTGAAATTGAAAATCAGATTTATAAGTTACCAATAATAGCTTAATGATTATGTTTACAATTAATTTTTCGATTAACTCTGTTTACTATTGGAAATGAAATATGTTCATATAATTAATATTATTTCCGTAATATTAATACATTAGATATGCGATTTTGTACTCTGGAATTTAGGTATTTTGAGTTCAAACATAATAAAAATATAAGGAATGTAATAATTAGAGATAAGAATGAAAACAAAATTATGAGATGAGAATTAGTGTAAAATTCATCTACGTAGAAACTATTTTTTCTAAAAAATTTAGATTAGAAATCTGAGATGGACGAATTCCTATTTCTCTTTTCTATTTATAATCTCTAATATTTTTTTCTTTTTAAACCAAAAAGGTTATAGATTGTCTGTATAAGGTCATCTTATTATACAAACGGACCTTTGACAAACTAATGGTCCACTATCGTTAACTTTAGTTACAGTTTTTCCCTATATTTCCCCTATATAGTTTGGTGTCTATAGTTTTCATATAGGCGTTTGATTCTATACATATACAAGTGAAGTTATCATAATTCAAAGATTTGTAATAGGTGGAGTAACTATTTTCATGTGTTTAG
This sequence comes from Brassica rapa, assembly GCF_000309985.2. Lineage (NCBI taxonomy): Eukaryota > Viridiplantae > Streptophyta > Magnoliopsida > Brassicales > Brassicaceae > Brassica > Brassica rapa. The sequence continues at coordinate 16,562,285 of NC_024800.2, forward strand.
TCCCATAAGTTATAAAACTGTTTACAACTATTTAAATGTTTTCTTTTTAACTCCAATTTATATATTTTTATTTGCAAATTAAAAACAAAAAATTATACAAATTAAAAACATATTCTTCCATATATGATTTCACAATGGTTAGATTATGTTATATAAAAATCCATATATTTAATATTTCAATTAAATATTAAATATATTTTTTAATTTGTCTTACGGGTGTTGATCTAGTTTGATGATTATTACTAATTAATGCTGTTAGATTTATTTTCGAATGAATCGTTAATGGCGGCTGGTTTAAGGATTTTTAGAGGAAGAAAACGAGGGTAATATCATAATTACATTTTGTTAACATCAAAGAAATCGAAGTATCGAACCCGTGGCCGTTTCTTTATAAACCTAGTCATTTACCACCATAAGAAGTGATTTTTTACTTTTTTTTTTTTACGGGACGGTGGCGAATGGACTGAATGGTACGAATATATGTCTCATCCGAAAAACAACAAAGCCTCTTGAAATGGTTCAATTTAGGCTCATTAGTTTGTGCAACGTCAGCTACAAGATAATCTCTAAGGTCTTATGCCAGAGATTAAAAAAAGTGTTTCCAGGCTTGATATCAGAAATCCAGTCAATCTTTGTTGCTGGAAGACAAATTTTATACAACATTATGATTGCTCAAGAGATATTTCACGCTTTGAGAACTAAACCAAGTGGACGTAGTAAAAGGAAGGCCATTAAGACGGACATGAGCAAAGCATATGACAGGATGGAATGGTCGTTTATTGAAGTTGTCATGCGTAAGATGGGTTTTTTAGAAACATGGATTACTTGGATAATGCGGAGTATTACGTCGGTGAAATATAAGTTACTCATGAATGGATAGCCAAGAAGAAATATTGTTACTGGTAGAGAGGCCTACGCCAAGGTGATCTTTTGTCTCCTTTCATTTTTATTCTATGCACGGAAGCGCTCGCTAGCTTTCTCAATCATGCAGAGAGCTAAGGGAAGATAACGGGGATGCGTGTTACACGCTCGTGTCCGTCGATGTCCCACTTTCTTTTTGCTGATGATAGCCTTTTCTTCTATAAGGCAAAGCCCCGTGAATGTGAAGAAGTAATAAAAGTAGTCAGGAAGTATGTAAAGCATCATGCCAATGTATTAACTTTGATAAATCGTCCTTACTCTTTGGTAAGCGAATTAATGCAACAAGTAGACAAGAGATTAAAGATGCACTGGGAATTCAAAACGAAGGTGGAATGGGTACTTACCTAGGGATCTCGAAGGATATAAGTGGCTCCAAGTGCAAACTTTTTGCTTTTCTAAAAGATAAGCTGATGCATAGAGTGAATGGATGGACATGTAGATGGCTGTGGGAACTGAAATTCGCACTGTCGATTTCCGTTTAAATTAGGAAAGTAGGAGAACCCTAGTTTCCCAGAGGTCCCGGATATCTGCTAATACCACACGCCAAGCAATCAGAACACGAGATAGCAACGATAAAGTATAAGAAATCGTAAAAAGAGAGCAAAGAGAAGTCTTATTCCAAATTTGCGTATGAGCATTTTCAACAAGGTATAAGCCTGAGCTCGAGAGCTGTCGGCGAGATTCCTAGTTCTAGCAACCCTAAGACGGCTAAACCTAATTGAGTCGCAGCTCGAAATAACAAAAACGGAAAGTTGCCTAATTTCTCTAAGTGCTAAGTATGCTGTCAAAAAGTCCTCTCTATGCCTCTCGCCTTGGACTCCTTATATACTCGCTCCTAGGTCGGTTTACGCTTTTCCCCTTCTGCCCTTAAGCCGTCTTGGCTTAGCGACCGAGCGGGGCGCGCAATCGGTCGCTACGAGCTTGGCTCGAGCTTGGTCGCTACGTAGCGACTGAGCTTGGCTTGTCCGTGCTCCGATCGTCACACTCGAGCCTATCCGTGGCTGGTTTAGATATGTTTCGGTTACCTTGGGACAGCTTGTGTTTGATACAACCGGGACTCGAACAAGGTTCTTCCTCGAGATCATTGTATAATCTGTCGCGGAAAGAGATTCACACTTGTTTTTGCGGAGGTTTGGATATTAACTTTGTCGTAACCGTTTTTGACCCCAACAGTTAGCCCCCAGCCCGGTAGAATCGCGGGTTCCCGATGAGATTCTAGCGTGCGGTATGGTGAGTTCAGGCGAGATTGGCGTATTTGAGTGAAGTTCATGTCCAAAAGTCCGCAGGTAAATAGTAATTTCTCATGCCTATAAGAAGGGAAGTAACTTCTTCATAATCTTTTCACTTGCTTATTCTTATAAGGAGCTTTCTTGAAAGAGTTTCTCTTTCTCTCCATCCTTTTCTTCTTGATTCCATTTAAAAATACGAAATGTCAAGTAAGAAGAGGAGTTCGAAGAAAGGATCCTCGTCCGCGAATGTTTGCGAGGAGCTCTTAGTGCCGAAGATTGAATTCGTGCCTCATTCAGTAGACACGGCTGAGAACGAGGTATGGTGGGTTGCGAGTTATGGTTCGATTACACCTCCCAATGAGAAGTCGTTCCCGGTTATGAACCATCGTTTGGTCGAAGAAGGTGCACCAAGTAGGAGCACTAGCGAGTTTCTTCGGATCATGCAGTCGTTCTACCAAATTCCGGATACGATGGAATTCCGGGTTCCTCGTCAAGGAGAGCACGCTAGTATTCCCCCGGAGGGTTACTTTACTTGTTACAAAGCATTCGTAGTGCGCTGCCGCTTGTGGTTCCCGATTTCCGAAATTATCGTCCGTGTGTTGGATTGTTTTGAGGTGGCGATAAGTCAACTGAACCCCCTTAGCATCCAGCACCTCGTCGGAGTCCTGATTTTGAGCTACGAGCATGGTCTCTCCCTTACCGTCGACCACTTTGAAGCGCTTTTCAGGTTGCAGATCGTCCGGAATACGGACAAGTATAGGCTGGTCCCTCGGAACTTCATGTCAGTGGTCAAAGGGTTTCTTTCCAACTTCAACTCATGGAAGAGGTTTTTCTTCTTTGTTCGTATAGACGCTGCGTCTGTCGAAGAGAATTGTATCCCATTGTTCCGGAGGTTGCCGAACGATCGTCCCTTCATTAATCTGCTTGCTCTGTTTCCTGAGGATATAATCGCAGTGAGGGATAGGAACGGTCCGTTTTTTGGACTTCCTTTACACCGAAGAGAGTTTGAAAGGCGTTGAGGTTTTCGCATCCCGGTCTTGCTTCGGGCGTGGAAACAGGAAGCGACTCCGAGCCTGATGACCAAGGTCCCGACGCTGCTCCCACGGTTACGACGGGGTTGAACTCTTTGAAGGGGAAAGATATTGACCTTGGTGACATAGAGTTTTCAGTGGATGATTCTATGCTTCCAAGATGGGATCCGGACCTTGCTTACGGCGATGAAAGCGGCACGAGCGAGATCCCTATTTTGGACTTTGATGATTTTTTTGCCGATCTACCATCGGGTTTCGATGCTCCACCACCTACGAATGAATCAGGAAGGCCGAAAGTCATCGCGGAAGGGTCTCATATCATCAACGGTGTTAGTTTTCAAGAATTTTGGCGATTGTCTTATCTACTTCTTTTCCCGCTTAAAACGTGTTAATTGGTTCCGCAAGGTCTGAACTTGCTTGGCTCGGCCCTTGAGGCGAGCTATAGAAAGGCCATGGTCTATCGCTTTAAAGCGGAGAAAGCGGAGAGGGACCTTGCTCGCATGCAAGGCGAGATGTTGGAGCGAGATGCGCAACTCGCTCGTGATCATGCGAGGGCCGTTCGTAAGGAGGAACGGAAGGGCAAGAGGGAGATCGTCGAGGCGATGAAGAATCGTGCCTCTCAGTTCCAGATCGAGTACGGGAACCTCAAGGACGCTTACCCTTTGGTGGGCGATTACCGTGAGTATCGCAGTTCAGTCGGGAGTCTTTGGAAGACGCAGGCGGACGACTACGTTTTCGAGAAGGAGATGAGGGTAATGAAGGACGGCATGAAAGACCTTGCTCACGCTGAGGCGCTCATTCCTCCGATCGATGGGAGGATCCAGGGATTCTGGGATCCCATCCTGGTTTCTCCCGATACCGAAGAGACCACGACCGAGTTTCCTGGCGATTGTGAGGAAGTGGATCGTCCCGCGGATGCGATTGGAGCTTCGTTGTCCGGGAACTTTTACTTTAGATGTGTATCGACTATAGGAAGTTGAATGCTGCCACAAGGAAAGATCACTTCCCTTTACATTTCATTGAACAAATGTTAGAAAGATTGGCAAATCACCACTATTATTGTTTTGTTGACGATTACTTCGGATTTTTCAAAATCCCTATACACCTTGACGATCCAGAAAAGACAACTGTTACATGCACTTATGAAACATTCGCTTACCGCAGAATGCCTTTTGGTCTTTGTAATGCTCCCGCCACTTTCCAACGTTGCATGATGTCAATCTTCACAGACATGATTAAGGACTTCATGGAAGTTTTTATTGACGATTTCTATGTGTATGGATCCAGTTTCAAAAACTGTCTCGATAACCTATGTTAAGTTTCTGCAATATGTGAAGAAAAGAACCTCGTTCTAAATTGGGAAAAATGCCACTTTATGGTTAACGATGGAATCGTCCTAGGACAAAAAGTGTCCACTGCTGGTATAGAAGTAGATCGGGCAAAGATTGAGTTGATGACCAGCCTGCCTGCACCCACAAACGTAAAAGATGTGAGAAGTTTTCTCTGGCATGCCAGATTCTACAGGAGGTTCATACAAGATTTTAGTAAAATCGCTAGACCTCTCACCTCCCTCCTCTGTAAAGAAGTGAAATTCGACTTCACACCAGAATGCGTAAAATCTTATGAGGAGATAAAGAAAGCCCTGATAACTGTCCCCACTGTACAAGCACCTGACTGGAATCTTCCTTTTGAAATTATGTGCGATGCGAGCGATTTCGTTGTAGGTGCAGTTCTAGGCCAAAGGAAAGACAAAAAACTACATGCAGTTTACTACGCCAGTCGAACACTCGACGAGGCACAAAGGAATTACGCAACAACATAAAAAGAATTGCTTGCTGTAGTTTATGCATTTGAAAAGTTCCGCCAATACCTGGTTGGATCGCGCATCATCGTTCATACTGACCACGCTGGGATCAAATATTTAATGCAAAAGAAAGATGCGAAACCACGACTCCTGCGATGGACCCTTCTACTCCAAGAATCCGATATTGAGATTAAAGATAAAAGAGGAGTAGAAAATAGGGTTGAAGATCATCTTTCCCGAATACGAATAGAAGATGACGTTCCTATCGATGATTTCTTGCCAACAGAAAACGTTTACCAGACGGATTCATTCATCGGAAATGTATGTCTCACTTTTAAGGAAATGTCGATTGACGACAACGATGCAATCGACAAAGCTATGTCGATCGATACTCCAGATGATCCAAATAAAGGAATAAATCCCATAACCCTCACCCTCGATGTAAAAGTAAATGTTGCGTATAAGAAGCTGCACCCTCACAATGATTTCCCCGTAGACGAAAGTCTGCATCGGGAAGTGCACGCAATCGGGAAAGGTTCAAAGACCAGACCTTGGTACGCTGATATAGTGAACTATCTAGCTGCTGACATAGAACCCAAAGAGTTGAGAGGTTATACAAGGAAGATGTTTTTGAGAGAAGTTAGAAGATATTATTGGGACGAACCATATCTCTACAAACACTGCTCTGACGGGATGTATAGACGCTGCATCGCTGGACATTTTGCAACCTTTAAAACGGTATCAAAAATTCTTCAGGCAGGATTTTGGTGGCCAACTATGTTCTGTGATGCTCATGTATTCATAGCACAATGCGACAGATGTCAACGAAGGGAAAAATCAGTAAAAGACATGAAATGGAACAAAAATCTATTCTAGAAGTAGAAGTATTCGACTGTTGGGGAATAGATTTCATGGGTCCTTTCCCTTCTTCTTACGGGTTGATTATGTGTCAAAATGGGTCGAGGCGGTAGCTTCCCCAACAAACGATGCATCCGTAGTTATCAAACTTTTCAAAACATTATCTTCCCGAGATTTGGAATTCTCCGAATAGTCATAAGTGACGGTGGATCCCATTTCATTAACAAATTTTTTGAAGGATTACTCCGTAAGAACAGAATGCACCATAGAGTTGCTACACCCTACCACCCACAAACGAGGGGGCAGGTAGAAGTCTCAAATCGACAGATCAAAGAAATCTTAGAAAAGACTGTTGGAACATCTAGAAAAGATTGGTCTAGAAAGTTGGACAATGCACTCTGGGCTTATCGGACTGACTGCCTTCAACACTCCTTTAGGAACCACCCCATTTCACCAGCTATATGGAAAATCATGTCACTTACCGGTTGAGCTGGAACACAAAGCAGCATGGGCTATTAAATTATTAAATTTCGACATCAAACCAGCTGCCGAAAGGAGATTCGTACAGCTCAACGAACTGAATGAGATTAGACATTTAGCCTATGAGAGTTCAAAGATATACAAAGAAAAAACGAGAGCATATCATGATAAAAAAAAATCATTTCCAGACAATTTGAACCCAATGATCAGTTGCTGCTATATAACTCTTTGCTAACGCTGTTTCCCAGAAAACTCCAATCTCGTTGGTCAGGTCCTTTCACTGTTGTGAACGTAAATCCTTATGGAGCCATTACGCTAATAAATAATAAAGGAGACGAATTCACGGTAAATGGCCAACGAGTAAAACACTATTGGGCTAAACCGCCAAATATAGGGCCTATAAAATTAGACCCCCTTCCTGATAATTAGAAAAATCGAACATCGAGTCAAGCTAAGGACTTGAAATAAGCGCTGAATGGAAGGCAACCCATTTTCAGTTTTCGAATTTATAGAATTTTAAGAAAAAAAAAACTTCTGCGGAAAACATAACGTTTGTCGATCGACGAAGACCATCCGTCATCGATCGATATTAAATGAACAGACGCGGACTCATATTAAGTTGACACTTAAGTCGACATTCACACATACCCGAAAACCCTACGAAAACATTCCCATCTCTTTTCTCTCCCGTTTTTTGGCCAAATCCGACGATTCCTTCGCTCAATCCACTTGATTCTCAAACCCCCTATTCGCTTAGATCGCTTAACTCACGCATCATCATGGTATGAAAATAAAAATTTCTAAATTTTTGTTCTTGCTAGGGTTGAAATGGAGAATGAGCTAGAACCGGGATTTTCGGGCCCTTATAGATCAATTTATGCTCAAAGAGTGATAGAATAGGGATTACGGATTGATTCAACCGATTATATGTGCCATGCAAATCGAATTGCATCAATGGGTTTTTGCAGGTTTCCGCGAAGGTGAAATCAACCGATGATACACAACTTTCATTGTTCGATTGTCACAAACGAATATCGATCGACATCGACCAGATAACGTCGATCGATATTGCACCAAACCATCAAACCGAACTGAATTCCTATTTTCGTTTATGGTGTTTAGTTGCAGATGTATGAAAGGAGGACGAAGCGGAGGTTTGACGTAGGTGGCAGTAGCACAGCTCCGCTACCACCACCGGCCGCGACCAGGACCCTTGGCCACGCGAGCGCGAAGACGAACCTATTACGCTCTTTGACCACTTCGAGGAAACACACAAAGTGGCGAAGAGCTCGAAATGTAGAAAACGTGCGATCGAGGACACTTGGGATGACTATGACAACATATTCTACAATGAGTTGCTGAAAGTCTGCATCGAGCCAACGCGATTCGTCGATCCAGACGTAATCCGGGCTTTGGGCATCAAATCCGACCTCAAGGACTTGTTCGCGGAGCTGGGTATGGGGAACATGGCCACTTACCCACAGGTTCTCTACCTGGAGTTAGTCCGTCAGTTCATGGCCACGGTGAACGTCTACTATGCCCACGAGAGGGCAAAGGGAGCTAACGAGGGTGTCTTGACCTTTTTCATTCGCGGCATCCGCTACAGAGTCCCTCTCTCGACCCTCTGCACTATATATGGGTTCGAGAACGAGCGTCAGCACGCCGTCGTACCCGATTTTGTAGGGATCTCGACATTTTGGGGACACATAGCCACTGTCTTCTTCGAATCCGCCAAGACTCTTCAGACGGACATCCGTCACCCGACTCTGCACTACTTCATGAAGGTCCTTCCCAACACTCGGTTGTGCAAGATGGAACCTAGTAAGGTTCGGATGAAGGGGCTCACATTGGTCTATTACGCGGTGAGGAGTTTGGTTCACATGGAGGATATCGAGGAGCCCTCAGACGACGTGTGGCCCAACATTGGAGCCGTCTTTGCTGAGAATCTGGTCAAGCTCAAGATGAAGTCGTTCCAGTCAAAGGGAAAGAAGAAGGAGACGGTCGGGAGCCTAGTTACCCCGATTTTCATACATTGAGGAGTTCCATTAGACGATGCTGAGATGGATGACCGGATCGTCTACATGGATGCAGCACATCTCACGAGCACCCAGCTCAAGGAAGACCGCGACTGGTGCTTCAGGGATGAGAGTGGCACACACTTGGTGAGGCTGCCACTTTGTACACTCACGGATTTCGAGCATGGCCTTGCCAGCATTCAGTTCCGCCCTGACCCACGCCTCCTCCGAACCCCAGCGATCATGCCACGCCGTTACACGGTCCAGCGACCTGGAGGACCTCAGTCACATCAGCCCGAGGCCGCACTCCCACCATTCCCACCTATGCCATACATGTCTACACGCCCTGAGAGAGATTTCCAGCGCATCGTAGTCGATGCTCTCACTGGTTCGAGCAGGAGAAGTGTGTGAGCCTGCTCACCGTTGGCAGCAGGACCATCACGCCAGCGCAGAGGCATCTCCAGCGACGACACCACTGATGAGGACTAGTCCTCATATTTCTATCCCTATATACTTATGTTTTCTTTTATATTCGTACTATTAAGATTTTCTTTCGAACTTATTATTCTATGTTATGACTGGAATTTATCTATTTTGCTAACCTTGCATGTGTTTGGATTGTCTAACAGAGCTAACATAGCTGAATGATACTGATTTTATGATGAGATAGACAACTTGATATGCTTCGGCTAGCACATAAATCTTCTGTTTTTGCGCTATGGATCGACGAAGAGGTACTTACGTCGATCGACGGTGTTGCGCTTATATCGATCGATACATTGTTGTGTATATTGATCGACACTCGAGACAGAGGGGTACACACATTCTTTTCTATTGTCTAACATCCAACTTAGTACTTCTTATTCATTCTCTAACCAACCAATCTTCGACTGAATATCACTGGGAACAGTGAAATTTAAGTTTGGAGGAGGTACTCACTGACATTAGTTTATTCATGAATTTTTTAAAATCATATTTTCAAAAAAAGAAGTTTTTATTGAGTCAAGAAGGAGATTATGAACTTATTATATTTTTGCTTGTTATCTAACCACTATTTAGCACCATTCTAGACTTATTGATTGCAGATAGCACTAAAGATACTAAAGTGGATTAACATGTCAACTATGTTACACTTACTGAGATTGTTTAAAGGAACCATAGCTGACCTCCAACACTAAACCTGACACAAGTGCTTGTCTTGGGGCTTGGTATACATGGGATCGGATTCTTCAAACAAGTCTGGAAGGTAAAGCCTTGTGTAGATAGATTTATCATCCTCTCTCTTTCTATTTTCGAAAAAAATAATATATATATATATATATATATATATATAGAGATTTGTTTAGGAAGGAATTCGAACATGAATTGGTGGCTACAACCATTAAGGCTTGCTTCATATGAATTCTATAGGTAAAAGATTAGAACAAGACTTGGTGGCTACAACCATTAAGGCTTGCTTCACAAATAATCCTAGGATATATGTCAAAAAGAAGTGAACAGGACATGGTGGCAACCACCATTAAGTCTTGATTCATGGAAGTCTATCCAATCTTGGTCAATGATCTTGCAAATATAAGCAGACCTTGACTGAGAGAGAAAATTAGTAGAGAAAGAGGATAGGAACTAATGTGTACCTGCATGTCCAGATGCTTGTTTGAAAATTCTTGCATCCTGTGATCGATACTCCCAAGGTAAAGCCTTCACTTTTATTTATGTTAAGAAATGAGGTTGGTAGAGGGGAATGTCGGATATGATTTGCTAAGTTATCAGCCATGGTATATAAGTATTTTAATATATATTTACTACTATATAGAGTCTATTTAGAGTATTTACAGGTTCAGGTACGTTCTAGAGAAATATGGTGATTTTGGAGCCTTTTGAGGTGCATAACTGCAAAGACGTATCAGATGTGTAGCTATATATGGAGCCCTTCCCACCGTTAGATTCAGCCCATCTTTTGACAAATGATAGAGCTTTGAGTTAGCTTTCCAATTCCACCGGTTTGAGGTCAATCAGCATCCTGTAGCAGACGTTATGCCAATTTTACTGAAGAGTGGTCAGTCTGCCTTGCGAGAGGAAGCTGTCGAGGAGATGAAGGACTGTCGATCGATGAAACATCATTGGTATCGGTCGACAGTGATCCCAGAAAACCGGCCAAGCCTGTTTTGTGACTAATTTAGGCCCAGAAGTCACCACATATTACTAATATACCCTGGATGACCTGAAACCCTATTTTATTGTCTCTAAGCCATTGTTGACGGCTATGCTTCATACTATTCTAGAGAGAGAGCTTAGGATTGGAGAGAGAGATCTGTACACCTTGAGAGAGGGAAGATCTTAAACTCCCTTTGTTTCTTACTTTGTTCTGTTTTATTTATCTATTGAGTATTATACAGACCATCATAACTATGTGCTTTATGAATATGTCTGAGTAGTTCTTGCTGTTAGGTTTAGGGTTCTCAATAGGTTGATACATGTAATACTGAATTAAACTGTTGCTAGGGTGTTTAAAAACATAGTTCTTCATCTAGTTGTTCTTAAAGCTAAGTTTAAAATTGATCATCTTTTAAACTTAGATTTTAGGATTAATTGAGATCAAGCTATTGCTTGACCCAATACCTGAAAATAAACTAGTATGATCTAACTGACTAGATAGAGACGAGAGTTGATCTAGTGAGTTATAGAATATAAATCAAACATGTCCGTAAAGTTTTCTGGAAGAAGCATCGATCGACGCAGCAACAGCTCTGTCGATCGATATTTTAAAAGGTGTATCGATCGATGTTCTTAACGAATCATCGATCGACACTTTCTTGCGATTAACATACGATAGTTGAAATCCGAGATCCATATTAGATAATCAGATTGATTATATCTACTTCAATTATGAAAAGGTAGCTATCTAATATGCTCAAATTAACCTTATGCTACTCTCTTAAATAAGAGGTTCAGTTGTAGCACTTAAGGATCGAATCCACATAAACTCTAAGATTACACAATAGATGCGTTGTTTTCGAAATAAAGCTAGAACAGTAAAAAATAAAATGCAGTAAATTGAGAATTAAACAATAGTGTGTAAGTTACGACGATGAGGGGAAACTATAATGTGGTGAAATCTCAGGTACAATAGGAAGGCAAACTAAATAGATTACCAGAGATTTATTATAGAACCATTCTTGAACTCAGACACAAGTTTTAATCAATCAACTCTCGCTGCGAAGATTTTCTAATGCTTAAACCTAGGATTCCAACTCTCATATGTGAATCCACGGGGAGTGTTGATCGATACTACTTCTAAGTAAGCTTTAGCGAACAGGTTTGATATGTTCTCTAACCACCTAGACCAACTCTCGTATGTGACTAGTTGATTAGATCATCTCAGTTTCAATTAAGACAATAGGCCAAGCTCCCGGTTGCGCCAATTAAACCTAAAATCTAAGTTTAAGAAATACACGTTGATAACAACATAATAGATAGTCTCAGAGTAAAACATAGTAAATAAAAGTAGATAAGTGCGGATGATATCACTCAAATTTCTCACTGAATAACTTTATTCTTCCAAATAAGAGGTTCAGTTGTAGTACTTACACATGGTTATGGGACCCGTAAATGTTACAGAAGTCTAATACCCCTGATCAAGAAAGTCAAAGTACCTTCGTTTGACCTCTTGACCCTCTCGTTGACGTAAATGATTTGAACCGTGGCCATGAACTGTCTGACTAAATCAGGGTAGAGATCCTATGACTTAGTATCCATAGTGCCCATGCCCAACTCTCTAAACATCTCCTTCAAGTCAGAATGAAGGCCTAGCTTCTTCACGACTTCCCTATCGACAAAACGCATGGGTTCAATGGTAACGCATGCCAGGCATTGTAGTACAAGCTGTCATAGTCGTCCCACCATTTAGCTATATGTCGGATTGGTGCATGCCTCTTACCTCACTGCATACATATAAATTATAATTAAAAATAATTTATTATAAATTAATTGTTTGGAAAATTATATATTTGCATTATATTTCAAAAGATTATCTGCTATATTGTTTGTGTAGATCTAATATGAAAGAATTTTAGTTTATATTTTCTATTTGTTTAAAAGAAAACAACATATACCAAATACTATAAATTTGTACAAAAAATAATACAAAATCTAAAATAACCGAGCCATATGAAACTAACAAATTTAATAAAATTAATGTACTTAGAACTAATATTTTATAGTTCAATTCAAAAGAATAGATATTCAAAGGAATATACATAATCCAGTATAATCAAATAACTACTAACCAAACTATATATAATCCAAAATGCATGTATAACTAAAATAGTAGAAAATGTTCAATTTAATTCATATAAATTATAAAACAATTTAAAATTCTAAGTAAAAGAAACAAAATAATAGTAAATTATTTTGTTTTATTACTATTATTTTTTTGTGTATATTTAAATCATAGGAAAATCACCTAGTATTTTAGTAGTTTTAGGAGCATCAATTACTGAAAATCGTCTTGTAGAAACAATGGTTTAGATGCTTCAAATCAAGGATTTTGTCAGGTTCGAGTCCTGTCATGGGCAGAAATTTTTACTCTGCTTTTAGGCAGTATCTTATACTGGGCCGGTGCTGCCAATGAGAAACTGTAAAGAATAAACCGTTAAAATTGAATCATACTCGCATGGTTTTCTTTTTCTGTTGTGGTGAGTTCACACTTTATATTATAAAGTAACATGTTATAAATCTTGTCGCGAGTTCACACTTAATATTTATAACCTATTGCTATAAATCTGTAAACTGTGAACCGTTTAAATTGGTTACATATATTAGAGATTAAATATTATTTTATTCTGAGAAAAGGACAAATTAGACGGCATCCAAAACCAAACTGGACACCACTACACAAAGTCATAACGAATATAAATTCCGCTATTTATTCTTCCAAGTTAATTTACGTTACTGCATGTTGTCTATTCGTAATTATAACTTTTTATGAAGTGTAAATCAAAAGAAATGGGCAAGTACAACGTTATTAGACGACGACAAAAAGAAAAAGGAAAGTATACTAGACGTGTCATCATCAATTAGTTTGAACATAAAATTAAATTTTGTTTCGGTCTGTTTCAAGGGAAACTCTTATCTATGAGCTTCACAAACTCATCAAAATCAATTTTCCCATCTCTATTCTCATCAAAAACCTTAACCATTTTCCTACACTCCATCTTTGTACACTCGTCGTATCCTAATAAACAAAAAACATGTTTCAACTCGTTTTCATCTATAAACCCATCTTGATTCTCATCAAACAGTCTAAACGCCTTCTTCACTATCTCCTTACCCGTCATTTCAGTCTTCTCGAGTAAGTATTCTTCCCCTTCTTCTATCAAACGTTCATATAAGACTTCCGAGTCATCGATCATCACCTTGACTTCTTCCACCGACATCTTGTTGTTATCTACTCGACTTGGTACGAAAACTTTCTTAATGATTGGGAGCTCGATCATATTTATCTTCATGTCTTTTGTTGATGCAAAGAGAATGTATGCATTAGAGAAGAAGAGCTGTAGAGGATAGGGAAAATATGAAGAGAAGTCTTGGATCATCATCATGAGATTGAGAATGAACAAGAAGGTGGCAATGGTGAGAAGAGAGATTGGGCTAAGAGCAGACGAATCCTCCATATTAGTTTAAATTTATTTGTGTGGAATACCATAAACAGTTTTTGATAATAATCTTTTTCTCTTTCGTTTCGAAGGATGGATAAGAAGTGCGTTGAGCATGGTCCAGTTTTATAGGAGGTGTTTTACATTCTACTGTAGTTAGTTATCTTTTACAAAGACCAAAACGAATCTTACTCATAAAGTCCGCGAGAGAAGTCAACGGAAATTGTTGAGAAACTACAACAATTCTTTTGTGAGAACAGAAACAATAATGCTATCTAAAATTCACCGCAAATGAATTTTCTTATATCTATACTATTATTTGCGAAGTAAATTTTTGGAATCGAGCTCTCACGTTAAAAGTTAGAGTGATTAATATCGTTTATACCCTTAATGAATAAAACATATAAATAAATTAAAAAATAAAAACGAAATTTTAATTGATTTGAATAGATAATTAGTTAATATTAATAATAGTAAGAATTATCTAAAATCTGTAAATATAATTTTTTTAAAAGATAATTTCTGTATATTTTGTATTGTTATCTGAAAAATTCTTTTAGTAAAAAGTTAAAAAAATAAACTATATAACTAAATATTAATCAAATAAAATTCTTAATTTTATAATTAAAAATAGAATATGAATTATCCAAAATCTAAAAATATAATTAAAAAAAGATAATATATATATATATATATATATATATATATATATATATATATATATTGTATTGTTATCTGAACAAAGTATTTTAGTAAAAATTTAAAAATATAAATTATATAATTAAATATTAATCAAATAATTTTATTTAATTATATAATTAAAACATAATATTGAGTTATTTTAAGATTTATTTTAGTATAATAAAGATAGTGTACAAATAACTTTTCAAAAATTATGAAATGTTTAAGCCCGCATTGCGGGCAAAACACCTAGTAATAACATAAAGAGAAAAACTAAGAAACACATTTAAGCAGATACTATATTCATTAAAAATTCCTGAATATAACCATAACCATAATATTAGTCAGTAATTTCGTTGTCTTATTTTGAAAGTAGTTGTTTTTTTTTCAATCTCGAATTGTACCGAAATTTCTCTAGTGCACCTTCTAATGATTGGTTAATAATTTATTTGCATTTCTATATAATATTGAATTAGAAAAATAAATTCAATTCTGATTATGCCCAAGATATAATTTTAGAAATTAAAGTTGAAAAGTAAGTAGGAGCTAGTGTCTTTCCTTATCTTGGACTCCAGTTCATGTAAATTTCCATGCAATTTCCGGATGACGTTTTCGTTTTCATTCAACGACCCAATATAGCAATAGCTAGACAGACCCCTTTGGATTATTTCGCTATGTGGAATATTGAAATTCTCTTCAGTTTCCGACCCACGATGAATTTGTGAGATAACAAGTTAAGTCCCACATCGGATATTAGACAAAAGAAAATCTATTATATAAAGAGAAATCCAACTCTAATTAGTACGAGGCCTTTTGGGAAGGAAACCAAAAGTAAATCCATGCGGACCAGTTTCTAAAGCCCAAAGTGGACAATATCGTACTAATAAGATAAGAAAGAGTTGGACACGGGATTTCACAATCCCAACAATTGGTATCAGAGCGGTTTGACAAAGAGATGCAAGAAGACTAAAATACCTTTTAAGTAAAGACGGGTAGAAGAGGAAAAAGAAAGTATGTTGCAGAAACGTCAGAAGATCATGGAACCTGTGATGTGTTGTGGGAGAAACATTCTAAAAGAAAGCCCTGCGATTACTGGTACAAGGCGGTGCCGAAGATGATTCGCCGAAGGAAACATATGAGATGAATGTGGTTCTTAGCTTGAGGGAGAAAATGTGAGATAACAAGTTAAGTCCCACATCGGATATTAGACAAAGGAAAATCTAATATATAAAGAGAAGTCCAATTCTAATTAGTACGAGACCTTTTGGGAAGGAAACCAAAACTAAATCCATACGGGCCAGCTTCTAAAGCTCAAAGTAGACAATATCGTACTAATAAGATAAGAAAGAGTTGGACACGGGATTTCACAATCCCAACAGAATTTTTGGTATAAGTTTTTTTTGGTCGTCATCTATTCTTAATTTTCTTATAGTTCGCGTTGTATTTTTTCACGTTGTATTTTTTTCTAAAATAAAAATAAAAAAAACAAGGGTTCACGTTGTATTTTGTTTCTTGTCAACACGTAGTATTGTTTTTTTACTACGGAAATTTAAACAAAATAAAATATCATAGTACTTTCCTGAATGATCTGTGTACACGAACTAAGCCATACAAAATTTTCCAGCTAAGAGTTTCTGGATAGGTTCGGGTTCAATACTGAAAGAGTTGTAAATTTATTTATAATAATTTCTTTTAACGTTTAAGCCATTCTATTACTCAAATTTGAAATAGTCTGGAATAATCAAACCGTCATAGAACAACCAACAAAATAAAGAGTTTTGTGAAGAGATCGAGTAATCCTAGCTAAGAAATCGGTAGTTACATTTTGTCCTCGAGGAGTATAGCATATCCTAAAATATTGAAAGCTTCTATTCAATTCTTGTATCTCCTCTAACTCTGTCAAGAAATTCGACCATACACGAAGTTCCTTAACATCGCTATCAAGTCTTTGCAGTATGTTCCAAATTGCTGACATGTAGAATGATTCAACGTGCTTTCCATTGCCCAGCGTAGCGCTTTTAACTTCTTATGCAATGCGGATTCTCTTCATCGATCTTTGATATTCTATCCCCATATGTTGTATACGTCTCGTGTTATCTAGCAACATCCATCCACCTCCATTAAAATAGATGTCGAGGTCAGGAACCATATATCAGAAGTTGGCTCATTTGTTGTGAACCATGCTTGGCATTCTCCTTCGGCATATTTTATCAGCTCAAGCGGGTCTTTATCAATCCCTCTGAATAGTTTATCATTTCCATATATACCAAATTATCCATGGATATAGGTTTATGTGCTTCTCCGGATCCTTAATACTATTCTTACGCCAAAATAGATAATCCATGTTAGTCTATATGCTATGGGCATGGAGAAAATATTCGGATGAGACTAAGTAGCTGATAGAGCCCATGCTTGGAGCACCGGAGGACATTCAAATATAGTATGAGTTACATACTCATCAGGTTTCCCACATATCAGAAAAAATGTTATCACATCACATATGGCGACGAATCAAATTCCTTGTGACAGCAACATGTCCTGTGATTAATTGCCATAGAAGATGACAAATATTTTGAGGAGCGTTTAACTTCCAAGCAAAGGTTTGGAGTTTCGCGATGCTTGGTTTAGTGTAAACAACATCTTCTTCAACTTTAAGTATATGTCTAGCCATACAGTATTCTAACTTAACAGTATATATACCATTCTTGGTAAAACTCCAGCAATAAGTATCTCGATGTAAAGATTGGTTTATGACTAAGCTTCTAATCAAAGGTATATCTTCTTGTACTACAAAGTTTTCAAGCATTGCAACATCTCATTCCTTTAAATCTTCATTAATAAAATCACTAACTGTCATCATGGGATGTACTACAAGGACATTTGGTCAAGCCGGTCTTGCAGGTAAAGTTGGAATCCGTGGATCCTCCCACGCTTTTACATCATAACCTGAATGGATCTTCTGTCGAATCCCCAACATCAGTAGAGGCCTCACTGCAGATAAGCTAGTCCATACTTATGAAGGGGTATCTATAGCACCAACTTGCAATGGAAAACTTAGTCTATAGTACGCACCACGCAAAACCAGGGCGACAAGAGAGTCTGGAAACTGAATTAATCTCCATAACTATTTATCTAGCAGTGCTAAGTTAAAATCATGGATCATCTTGAAGACAATTCCTCCCTCCACCTTCGATAAACATAAATTTTTCCATTTTCCCCAATTGATTCCTTTTTCAAGGGACTCAAGCTCCACAAAAGCAAGCAATGGCACTCACTAGTTTTTCACAGATTTCCAACGGGAGTAAGAAACTCGACATAACATAGGCCGGGAGGGCTAATAGAATCGACTTAATTAGCACTTCTTTGTCTCGTTTTGATAACTATATCCTTTTCCATCCATTAACTCTATTTTGTAATTTATCCTTAAGAAAGACAAATAGTTTGCATTTTGATCCGCTGATATTTTTTTGGATTTCCTAAGTTTGAACTTATTGCACCCTCATTTTTGAACCAAGAGTATCATTAATAGTGTGTCTGACATTCCCGTGGACTTTCTTTCCGAAGAGTAAAGATGATTTATCAAAGTTGATGCACTAACCTAAAGCATTCCCATATTTCCACATTATTTCATAAGTTCTTCATATACATGCGGCTCTGCCTTACATAAAAAAAGTTATCATCATCAAAGAGAAGGTGGAATATCGAGGGGCTAATGCGTGAAACACGCATCGCCGTTATCTTCTCTTGATTCTTTACATGATTAAGAAGGCTAATGAGCGCTTATTTATTTATATTAATTTTTTGAATCGAATGAAGAAGTATAATAATTATGATCGGCAACATTATTGTGGAATTGTTACAGTAGGAAACTTATATGTAGAGTGAATAAGATAATGATTAAAAGACGGAATTAACAAAAAAAAGAAAACGAAAATGCGAGGCTTTAGATGTGATATTGCTCAAACTACCCTAGAGAAACTTTCCCTCTCAGATAACAGGTTACGTTGTAGTAGTAGTTAGGGATCAAATCCACAGAGAGCGTGTGTACATAATAAACTTTAAAAATCAAGGCTAAGCTAGGCAATCAATATTAAAACAGTAAACAAGCAGTGAATAGAAGTTTGTAAACAATAAGGAGAAGTCGCTTGATCTAGGAGTTTATCAATCAAGAATTTCAAAACTACAATCAAGGATGCTAAGGGTTTTATAGGTGATATCACTCAAATTACTCTAAGGAGTGATTTATACTCTCTCAACTAAGAGGTCGAGTTGTAGTACTTAGGGATCAAATTCACAGGGAGTTAGGGAACCAAATAAATCTAATCAGTTTGATTAAGCTAGGTTAATAGGTTTAAAGCAGTAAGTAAAGATATTCAAAGTAGTAAATAGTAAACAAGTTGAACAAGACAATGGTTCAGCTTGGCGAAGAGTTGTTTGATGGAAGGATGGTTATTAAACTTAGGGTTTCATTCAGGTTATTAGAACTCTAAACTATAGACGCTAAGGATTGATTCTAGAACTCGATATCTAATTTAAAAGACAACCACCTCTCGCTGTGAGACTAATCTATTGACTAAGTTTAGTGTTTCAGCTCTCACATGTTAACACAGATCGAGCGTCGATCGATGTTATGGTATGAGCGTTGATCGATGCTATGGATTGAGTGTCGATCGATGCTATGGTATAAGCGTCGATCGACACTGCCTTAGGCAAGCGTCTCGATCTGATCGATTATGTTCAACTAGATTCCTAGACCAATTCTCGTATGCGCCTAGGTATCTAATCCAGCAGGATTCGGGTTCCATTAATTGATTACACTCTCATGCCTCTCAATTGTCCTATGATTCTAGGTTCAAGCAATTAGTCACACTCTCGTGGTTTTCCAACTACTCTAGATCCTAGTATTACAAGCTATCCTGATGTAGAGATCTTTATCCTAACAATCATATAATTCATAAATTCATACAAAACCCTAGAAATTCCTAAACATAGCAGGTAGATCTACTCATGCATGATGTTTGTCACAAAAATAATAGATGAATAGATGAATAACATAAAATATAAATAAAACCAAAACAATGGAGTTCCAAGAGGACTCTGAAGGAGTTCCTCTCTTCTCTCCTAACCTAGAACTATGAATAAAAGTAAAGCATAGATAGTGTAGCCGTCAACAATGGCTTATAAATAACATAAATAGGGTTTCTGGTCGTCCAAGGGTATTCTGGTAATTTGTGGTTGCTTCTGGGCTTCAGTCGGTCATAAAATATGCTCAGTCCATATTCTGTCATCACTGTCGATCGACACCAATTCTGTGTCATCATTCGACAGTCTTTCATCTCCTCGACAGCTTCCGCTTGCAAGGCAGACTGACCACGCTTCTGTAAAACTGGCATAACGTCTGCTACAGGATGCTGATTGACCTCAAACCTGTGAAATTGGAAAGCTAACTCAAAGATATATCTTGTGTCAAAAGATGGGCTAAATCTAACGGTGGAAAAGTCTCAATCCATAGCTAGAAATCTGACGCACCTGTGCAGTTCTGCACTCAAAAGGCTCCAAAAGACACCAAAATCACCAATTTTCTCCAAATCATCCCTGAACCTGTAAACACTCTAAATAGACTCTAAATGGTAGTAATTAGTTATTAAAACACTTATAGACCATGGCTAAAAGTGGGTAAAATCCATAGTCTATCAACTCCTCCATACTTACCTTTTTGCTTGTCCTCAAGCAAAACAAACGGGCAGTCTCTCTGAAAGAGGTTTGAAAACAGTAGAGACTCACATGTTTAAAACTTAGAATCATGACCTCTACAATATTGCAATCCACATCTAAGAAGTCCTGATCACAAAAGCACATTATACTATATCATGGCTTAGCTACCAAATTCACCTAGCCAACAACTTAGCAAATCATGACTTACATTTCCCTCTACCAACCTCATTTCTTAGCATAAATAAAAGTGCAGACTTTCCCTTGGGAGTATCTATCAAAGGATTCAACGATTTTCAAACAAGTTTCTGGATCTGCAGGTAAAAGTTAGTTCCTATCTTTTCTCTCTACTAATTTCTCTCTTCAGTCAAAGTCTGCTTATATTGCAAGATCATTGACCAATATTGGACATGCTTCCATTAATCAAGCCTTATTGGTGGTTGCCACCAAGTCATGTTTACTTCTTTTTGACCTATATCCAAGAATTTATGTGAATCAAACCTTGATGATTGCCGCCACCAAGTTTCGTTCGAATTCTTTTTGTTGGAATCCTAATGAAGCAAGCCTTAATGGTTGTAGCCACCAAGTCTTGTTCGGATTCCACCTAACTAACACCTATATATATATATATTTTTTTATATATTTTTTTTTTTCTTTTACTTCCTTTTTCGTTTTTTTTTTTGAAAATAAATATCTCTACCTATAAATCTAGGATCGAAATAGAGAGAAAAAATATGATAAATCTACACAAGGCTTTACCTTCGAGACTTGTTTGAAGAATCCGATCCCATGTAAACCAAGCCCCAAGACAAGCAGTTGTGTCAGGTTTAGTGTTGGAGGTCAGCTTTGGTTCCTTCAAACAATCTCATCAAGTGTGAATAGTTGACAGGTTGATCCACTTTAGTATCTTTAGTACTATCTGCAATCAGTAAGTCTAGAATGGTGCTAAAGAGTGGTTAGATAACAAACATATATCTAATAAGTTCATTATCCCCTTCTTGACTCAATAAAACTCTTTTGAAAACATTTTGATAAGACTCACAATAAAATAGATATTAGTAAACATCCCTCAGATTTAAATTACTGTTCCCAGTGTATATCCAGTCGGGGTTATGGTGAGAACTAATCATAAGTACACAATTTAACAAGTTAGAATGATATACATGACCGGGTTAAGTGTCGATCGATGGAAAGGAGTTACCATCGGTCAATGCAGGTGTTGTACTGGCGATCGATATCGACATGCGCTTATCGGTCGATTTTTTATAATCGTCTATTCGGATCTTTTTTTTTTAATACCTAACTAAAACATAATATTAGTAGAACCTCCCCTAGACTTAAAAACACTATCTCTAGTGTTATACAGTCTAAGATTGGTGGGGAAATAAATCTTAAGGACAATATTTAAAATGGTGAAACGGTATACCTGCTCGCTGATAGTGAGTGTCGATCACCACAGTTAAGTGGCAATCAATACTCTTGAAGCTCTGTCGATCGACACAGTTAAGTGACGATCGATCGATGCTAGTGTTGCTCTGTCGATCGATGTTGTGCAGTCATCGTCGATCCTCGTGCGAACTCGTCTTCCTCGGATTTTTCCTTTTACCTAACATAAATAAAATACTAAAAGTTAGTAATAGATAACTAATAAAACCAATTCCAATTTTTTTTCTTTGATGAACAGTGACTGCTACAGTGCCCTGCTACTGTATCGCAGCTACAATAACTCTTGATTTTCTGCTACAGCGTCGGTCGATTTGTTTGCTACAGTGTCGATCGATTTTCTTGATATAGTATCGAGCCTCTACTACAGTGTCTCTGCTACAGTGAGGTTGCTACAGTACTGTCGTTACTGTTCATCCGTTTTTTTTTTTTGACCTGCATAAAAATAAAACAAAAATCAGTAACAATCTAACATAAACTGAATGAAATTACGTAATAGTGGGTTGCCTCCCACTCAGCGCTTTGTTATAGTCATTTAGCTTAACTTTGGAGATCTGATTTGGTCCGGATGAGAATGAGAACTTGTTCGAAAACAAGTCTCAGTTTCTACGCTCTGAAGCATTATCATTATTGTGTGAAAGCCTCCTCCATAGACTCTTCTCCTTTGTCTATCATCTCAGCACTAAGGAGTGCTCAAATCTTTGTAAACGGCTGTGAGAAGCATCTGCTGCGCACTCTGGATTTCTGGACACCATCTGAGAATTGAGGAATCAATGATACCTGAGGACCGTGTTTGATCATGTTTCTCTTCTTCCAATTCCTCCTCTTCTTCCCCCCAGACTTGTCTGATCGCGTAGTGGTATCTCCATCCCTAATATTTTCACATACATCGAACTCCTTCTGCTCTGATACGCGCCTAATGTTGATCGACGATGAAGTGGTAATGTCGATCGATGTTGAGGTCTTGTTGTCGGTCGATGTTGAGATCGTACCGTTGATTGATGTTGAGGTGCTAGTGTCGTTCGATGTTGAGGTCGGATAACTAGTCTCAGCTTCTTCTCATTTGCTTTGCTCTCCAAATCCATGTTGTTCATCCCTTTTTGCCATAATTTCGTCGAGCAGCTGTATTGGAATCATATACTCCTCATCTAACGATGCCAAGAACCTGACCCATTTATCATTTTTCTCCTTTTCTCGAGTTGCTTTAGCATCATCAAGAAATTTGTAAAGGAAGACTCTTTCAATGTCATCCCAGCTGGTTAGAGATCTTGGTTGTAGTTGACTGAACTAGCTGAATGCATTCCTAGAGATAGAATAGGGGAAGATCTTGCAGAGCATGTGGTATTCATACACTTTATTCTGCTCACTCCTTGACACGAAATCCTCCAGCTCTTCGATGTGGTTTCTGGGATCTTGGTGAGGAAAACCCTGGAAGGGGTCTTGACCTACCCCATCATACCACTCTCGGCTCAAGTCAAAGTCATTCATCTCAACAGCAACAATCACATCAGGGATCACAGCGCCCTGAGCATTAATCAATTGTCATGCGCTGTTGCGAGTGCGACCTTGTTCGTCTCTTAACATTCCATTCTCATCGACCTTGAGTATGAGCACTTCGATCTTCTCCGTCTCCCCGCAAGTGGTGTCGTTTTTCACCGGATGAACAGTGTCGGGATGAACAATGTTCGGAGGAACAGTGCCCAGATGATTAGTGCCACGGTGAACAATGTCGCAATGAAAAGTGTCGATCGACGCAGGATGACAGTGTCGATCGACAAGGAATGAACAGTGTTGATCGACGTCGGATAAACAGTATCGATCGACATTGGATGAATTGTGTCGAGGTGAACAGTACATCGATGAACAGTACCGGGATGAACAGTACCTCGATGAAAAGTACTGGGACGAACAGTGTTTTCCGTCACGGGTTGAATAGTGTCAATCGACGTAGGTTGAATAGTATCGATCGACATCGGGTAAACAGTATCGATCGACACGGGATGAATAGTGTTGATCGACGCTTGGATTTTTTTACGCAGCCAATCGCTGCTTGGAGGGTGTCAACTGCCCTCTTAGACTTATGGATCACGCGTTCCAAATCCAGTGGCTCTACTAGTAAGAGCACTATCCCCTTGTTTGCTTCTGGTACTCATATGGATGCACCTGAAACACAAGAAAAAAAATTTGATCAGTTTTTTTTTTTGAACAGTAGTAAAACCAAGACTAAATATAACAAGACAAGATCTAATGGCGATCAAAGCTCTCCGGGAACGGCACCAAATTTGATATCACTCAAATTACACTAAGGAGTTATTTATACTCTCTCAAATAAGAGGTCGAGTTGTAGTACTTACGGATCGAATTCACAGGGAGGTATGGAACTAAATCAATCTAATCAGTTTGATTAAGCTAGGCTAATAGGTTTAAAGCAGGAAATAAAGATATGCAAAGCAGTAAACAGTAAACAAGTTGAACAAGACAATTGTTCAGCTTGGCAAAGAGTTGTTTGATGGAAGGATGGTTACTAAACTTATGGTTTCATTCAGGTTATTAAAAGTCTAAACTATAGATGCTAAGGATTGATTATAGAACTCGATATCTAATGCAAAAGACAACCAGCTCTCACTGTGAATCTAATCTTTGACTAAGTTCAGTGTTTCAGCTCTCGCATGTTAACACAGATCGAGCGTCGATCGATGATATGGTATGAGTGTCGAACGATGCTATGGTATAAGCGTCGATCGATGCTATGGTATAAGCGTCGATCGACACTGCCTTAGGCAAGCTTCATCGATCTGATTGATTATGTTCAACTAGATTCCTAGACCAACTCTCGTATGTGCCTAGGTATCTAATCCAGCAGGATTCGGGTTCTGTTAATTTATTGCACTCTCGTGCCTCTCAATTGTCTTATGATTCTAGGTTCAAGCAATTAGTCACACTCTCGTGGTTTTCCAACTACTCTAGATCCTAGTATTACAAGCTATCCTGATGTAGAGATCTTTAGATATCCTAACAATCATATAATTCAAAAATTCATACAAAACCCTAGAAATTCCTAAACATAGCAGGTAGATCTACTCATGCATGATGTTTGTCACAGAAATCATAGATGAATAACATAAAATATAAATAAAACCAAAACAATGGAGTTCCAAGAGGACTCGGAAGGAGTTTCTCTCTTCTCTCCTAACCTAGTGAATTCGAAAAGAGAAAAACTTGTGTCACACAGCACACACGGAAACTTAATGCCTTTCAACAACCATGGCGCTGCAAATTTCCCATGATCACACTTCTTCTTCAGTGTAATCCTCTGCTTCGTCTTCTCTCTGACCTGATTCAACATCGTAGGTATTTCATGTTCAGTTTACTTCGTCTCTCTGAAGAACATCCACAACTTTTGGGTAAAGTAAGCTTGTCCAAGGGTATCCTGGTAACCCTTTTAGTGAAGCTATCCATATCCTTCTCATTAGCTCCTCTGTTAAGATGCTTAGGAACCTTTTCCTTCCATCTCTTCAAGGTTCTCTTCTCAGAAGTCTGATCAACTTGCATAAAAAAAACTTTCGGTAAATCTTTGCGGAGAAACTTGCGTAAAAACAAAGTAACTATTTCCTACAGCTGACGAAGCGGTCAACAGAAGGAATGAGAATGAAAGAAACACAACACTCATCTCACTCCCTCACTCGCCTCATAACTCTCTCCTTCACCTCGCCACACTCACCTTGCCACACTCGCCTTGCAACACTATCTCTCCTCATCACGTCGCCACACAGCTCTCCCCTTGGCTCCCCGTCGCCACACAGCTTTCTCCTTGGTTCCACGTCGCCACCCAGCTCCTTAGTTGCTCAATAAGTCTCACATGATGTTCTTGTTAATGTAGTGAGGCCAGAGTAAAATGCAGAAATAAACAAGACACAAGTTTTTCTCTTTTCGAATTCACTAGAACAAGAAAGTCTTACACCAATCTTTTTTATTACAAGAATCCTTTAGGATTACCCCAGTACTAAGCTAAAACTCACCCTCGAGCCTAGACTTTTGTTTATCAGGATCCTCCAAACCCCGAGCTAAACTCACCCTAGAGCCTAGACTTTTATTTATCAGGATCCTCCAAACCCCGAGCTAAACTCCCCCTGAATCTAGACTTCAATCTTCCAACTCCTCGGAAGTACTTCACCAACTACGTCAGCACCTAGCACAGAGACACCAAAAGCTTGATCACACAAGCACAAAACAATGATCTCTCGACTTTTTCTTTTTCCAGAGACAACTCTCATCATAGAGGCACGTCCTCCATGTATACATAACCAGAACTTGCTCTCCAAGTTCTTCCAAAAGCAACTTAAGCAACTTTCCTTTTTCTCCCAAGGAATAACTCTCTTGCATTTTCTTCTTCAAGTAATATCCATTACAATTAATGTAAATCTTCCAATAAACATATTGCTTATTCTCCAAGCTTAACAAGCCCACGGACATCACAACATACGAACTTCAACCAAGCCCATCTTCATGACACACGCATGTACTACCTCCTGTAGTACTTAACGAACTGATACAGAATATACATCTTCAGTTCTCTCTTGAATCTCGATCAAAATGCCTTTCGTTTTGTCTCAATCTGAGTTTCCGTTGAAATTTTACAAAGAAAACAAGCAACATGTTGTATTTTCGTAAAGTTCAAGTTAAACGTCAAGAAAAATGCTGATTAACTTAACACCATCATATCATCAACTAATGAATTTATTTTCATCGATTCATATGACCAATGACATAGAGAACGTGCATCAGACGAAACAACGACTTCTCTAAGCATAATCGTAAATACGCATAAGTCGTAAAACAGTCCAAAACGGCCTAAAACCCGACGAAAGCTTACTTATGGTTTAAAATGAGAACATGCCCGAATGCAATGATGGTTTACTCTACTTGGATAAAGAAAAATGGAAGAAGAGGATAAATGTGAAATTTCCAAGATAAACATGAACTTTGAGAAAAGGAAAGATATCTCCGCAAAAGATAAACTCGAATTTCAAAGAGATAAGGAAAGAGAACCGACTTTGGGGGCATATATTAGCACATCCGAGGCAGAGAAGAAAGAGGACGGTTTTTAGGCTCTTAGAACTCACTGCATTTAAAAACTCTAGGCATTATTCTCGACAAGCTTACTTTTCTATGGCTTGTACTTATTAGACGAACTCGCAAAAAGGCAGTTAGATCTCTTGTTAAAACTCTGTAAAATGAAATATGTTCGGCTTGATCCTCGAAAGGGGTACGTAGTGTTGCAGCCCCGGAAGCTAGGATGGTGATATGGATGGGAGATGGGTCGATCTTATCGTTGGAGAAGAAGATCGGATGGAAAGATGGTGAAGAGGGCCGATTAGCTGTCCTTTCAAGTACAAACTATCCTGAAAACAAAGGAAGAACAATGAGTTATAAGTAATGAAAACAAGGACAGAAAATAAAGATAGGATGGAATGGTTTGCTGAAGAGAAGATAGATGATGGATGGATGGAAGATGATGTTGGATAGATGTTGATTGACTCTCTCAATCCGTGGGTGCTGATTGACTCTCTCAAACTGTGTCTCAAGGCTCTTGTATCACACAAAGAACCTATGAACCACAAGCTCAACAGCCTTCTAAGGCATCTCACACTTAGAAACTAAAGAATAAATTTTTAAGCAAAGAAAACTCTTTGATAAGAGATAAACTGAATATTATTTCTTGAAGATTTAAAGGTGATTTAAAATGAATACTAGACAGAGCTTATATAGGCTTGTGCCTTAACATAGCTAGAAAACTAAAACAAAGAAAGAAGCAAACAAATAAGGAAAACTGATAAAACTAGCCGTTGGAAGATATCTTGGATCCAAAAGCTTTCTTCAAGGGATTTGATTCTGGTTTTGTATCTGGAAGGTTTGAGGGTGTAGGTAAGCTTCTTAGGAACATCTTGAATGCTGAAGACTTGGTCGAAATCATTGTAGACTTTGCTTGGAAAGAGCTGTTGGGAATTCATGGGAAATGATTCCAAAAATAGCTCCAAAGATGGCAAGTCTGGTCTGGCTTGAATCCGTGTGTTCTGGTGAGTGCTAGTGCATCTTAGGACTCTTATACAAGTAAGTAATGATTCCAAAACGCTTCAGCTTTGATGGCTTGGTCGTTGGTCACTTATTCTCCAAAGTGGGAATGCATCCAATTTAGGAAAGTTCCCAAACAATAAGATCCTCCTGATCACGCGGGCTCTGGTGCATGGTAATAACTCTTCTACTCCTTCTGGATAGTTGTATATACTTCCTAGATGATTATAAACGTCTCCTGGTCGCCATTTTTTTGGTTTGACTAAGATTGAACCAGTGAGACTCTAAATTAGGCAATTGCAGAACTGGTTTGACCGGTTTAGGGAAATGGGCCATAACTCCATAATTCCGTGAACTTTTTTCCTTATTATTGGCTTGTTGCAAAGATAAGAGATATATATTGAAGTCCAGGAGTTGTTTTGGGTCGGAACGCTTCTTCGTTGGGCTTGAAACAACTTTTAAACTCGGATACTTGCAGAAGGACGGGCTGGAGAACCTCCGGTTTGTAAAATTCATATCTTCCTGGTACAAGTAGCTTTGAAGATACTTCCAATTGTGCTTGACTCCTTGTTGAGTTTAGAATGCATGAAAATTGGTTTCATGGAAAAATTCCTCTTGGTTGGTAAGATATGAAGTTTTGACTGAACACATATCATTGTTGGTCCTTCTGTTAGCGGATTGGTGCAACTGATTGGCTTCTGGTTTAGCTACTGATTTGATGACCGCATCACGTAGGCAGCCTTTCATAAGGTTCAGTCTGAAATCAATCAAATTCTGTTTCCATACATCTATTGCTAAATGAGTTGCAGCTTGTATAAGTCTTCTTGACATGGGTGGTTTCGCTAGCGAACTTAGTTAGGTTTTACTGCCTATATATTTGATTTACATATTTGATTTCCGTTGTAATCTCGTTTCCAGGCGAACTTCCAATAAGTTTTTTGTCTTTAGAACACGCTCATACGCAAATTCGAAACAAAGCTCTACTTTTCTATAATACGTTTTGTTATTTTTCTATATTTTCTGCATTTATTTGATCAATTGTCGTTCGCTTTTGCAGAGAATTCAGACTTCAAGAAAAATTACGTTTTTTTTCCGCTAACAAATTTGATAGTGCGAATTTCGGTTCCACAATGTCTCATTTAGTCTCTACTCTTCACCTCTACAATATTGCCAATGTGAAAAGAGTTGTTGCTGATTTGAGTCTCTGCAACACTCATTCTCAAGTTCTTGCTTTCACCGGACCTTCTGAGCTGGCTGATTGTTTGAAAGATGTGAATGTTATGGTTATCCCTGCTGGCGTACCGAGGAAGCACAGTATGACCCGGTGATGATCTTTTCAACATCAATTCTAACATAGTGAAGACATTTGTCGAAGCTGTCGCTGATAACTGTCCTAATGCTTTCATTCACATTATCAGCAACACGGTTAACTCTACCGTACCTATTGCTGCTCAAGTGTTGACGAAGAAAGGTGTTTATGATCCCAAGAAGCTGTTTGGTGTCACTACTTTGGATGTTGTGAGGGCAAACACTTTTGTTTCTCAGAAAAAGAAGTTGAAACACATAATTGTTGATGTTCCCGTCATTGGTGGCCATGCTGGAATCACAATTCTACCTATTTTCTCAAAGACAAAACCTTCTGCCAGCCTCACTGATGAAGAGTTCCAGGAACTCACTGCTAGTGATTCAGAATGCTGGAACTGAGGTCGTGATGCTAAGGCAGGTGCAGGTTCAGCTACTTTGTCAAGTCATCTCTTCGTGCTCTTGGGGCCTGTTTGTTTCTCCATTTGGATGGATCATCCGGATGAATATGAGAGTTTTGTTTGTTTAGGCACTAAAAGTGCAATTCATTCAAATGGATCATCCAGATGACTTTTGGAAATTTAGGCTTAATTTTAAAGTTCATTCAGCTGAACCAATTTGGATCATTTGAATGGAGATGGTTCATTCAAAATGGTATAAAGTCTATTATGCCCCTAATGTAATTCACAAATTACAAAAAAATGTTTTCACGCCAACACCCCAAAATACATTTTCCGCCAAAACACAAAAAACATGTTTTTCCGCCAAAGTCGCAAAACGAGTTTTCCCGCCAAAATTGCAAAAACGTACTTTCCCGCCAAAATTGCAAAAACGTACTTTCCCGCCAAAACCAAAAAAACGTGTTTTCCCGTCAAAACCAAAAAACGTGTTTTCTCGCCAAAACCGAAAATTTGTATTTTCTCGCCAAAACCGAAAAATCTCGTTTTCCCGCGAAAACCGTAAAAATGTGTTCCCGCCGAAAACGTGTTTTCCCGCCAAAATCGCAAAAAACGCATTTTCCGCCAAAATCGCAAAAACGCGTTTTCCCACTAAAAACGCAAAAACGCGTTTTCTCGCCAAAACCGCAAAAACTTGCTTTCCCGCCAAAACAGCAAAAGCACGTTTTCCCGCCAAAACAGCAAAAGCGCGTTTTCCCGCCAAAACAGCAAAAACGCGTTTTCCCACCAAAATCGCAAAAATGCGTTTTCCCGCCAAAAACATGTTTCCCGCCAAAACCGCAAAAACGCGTTTTCCCGCCAAAACCGCAAAAACGCGTTTTCCAGCCAAAACTGCAAAAATGCGTTTCCGCCAAAATCGCAAAAACGTGGTTCCCTCCAAAACCGCAAAAACGCGTTTCCCGACAAAACCGCAAAAACCTGTTTTCTCGCCAAAACTGAAAATTTGTATTTTCCCGCCAAAACCAAAAAATCTCGTTTTCCCGCCAGAACCGAATAATCTTGTTTTCCGTTAAAACCGAAAAATCTTGTTTTCCCGCCCAAACCGCAAAAAAAAGAAAACTCGTTAATTTTGAAATAATTCTAATGTAAATATATTAAATTAAATAATTAAATATAATATAGTTAAAATTAATATCAAACATATGATTAAATCAACATAAGGGTATTTTGGTAATTTGTTTGCTAAACTCATTTAAATAGAAATGAAAATAAAGAAACAAACATAAGAAACAAACAAACAATCACAAAAATCTGAATGGATCATTTGAATAGATCATACAAATGAATCATTTGAATGGAAATGACAAATGGTGAAACAAACGGCCCCTTGATGGGGATGGGGATGTTTACGAGTGTTCATTTGTGGAGTCGGCTCTGGCGGATCTTCCTTTCTTTGCTCCACAGATTAAGTTCGGGAGGAACGGGGTTGAAGCTGTGATTGAGTCAGACCTCCAAGGACTGACTAAGTATGAACACAAGGCATTAGAAGCTCTTAAACCAGAGGTCAAAGATAGCATCGACAAGGGCATTGCATTTGCAAACAAACCTGCTAATTAGATCCATTGAACTGGATAACATTTTTCTTCTGATCACTTTTGAGTTTTGTTTTGTGTTTCATCTTTTCTTGCATCGGCTAGACATTTCTGATTGTAAAATAAAGAGTGTATTAGCTTCTTCATTTTGAAGATTTTGATACATGACACTGAAGCAAATCTTCCGAATCATCACCAGAAGTCGTTACAGGAGCAAAACCCACCTTTAAAATGATGGAAACGTGAGCGATCTCTAACGATCACAACACGATCATAAACACGAGAAACAAACTTTGCGAAATTATGACAATCAACACAAGTTCTAAGATTCTTGGTCACTCTAATGGTTGTTCCTGGTGGAGTCATAAGAATACCAAAGGCAATAGCTAGCTTCTCGCTATGGTATGTCAACGCATGTCCCTTCTCTTCCACTGAATCAAGATTGTGCAGTTCTGATGCTACTTCCGCCACATAACCCGCAATCTTCAGCTGCTGGTTGATCTCCGCTAGCATCTTATAGATCTCTTCCTTCCGCGGATGCGAAACATCATCTACTATAAACTCATGAACCGTTCCTTGTACCTCCATGGCACTGAATCCAGGTTTGGTATGGATTCTTTTCTCCTTCATCAACGAACGCAGTTCAGTCACTTTCTCCCAATTCCCAACGGAGGAATATGTGTTGAGTAACAGAACGTAGTCTCCGGCTTCCTCGGCTTTGAGCTCGATAAGATGGGAGATCACACGTTCCCCAAGTTCCACATTCCCTTGGACTCTACAAGCACCGAGCAGAGTACGCCATATAGTGGAGTCTGGCTTCATCTCCATTGACTGTACAAGACTATAGGCTTTATCGAGCAGACGAGCACGTCCCAAGAGGTCAACGATGCAGCCATAGTGATGCAAATTAGGCTTCATCTTAAACTCGCCGCTCTTTAGTCTATCGAAAAACATCATTCCTTCATGGACCAAACCTGAATGGCTACACGCAGATAGTAAACCAGTTAGCGTATGTTCCTGTGGAAAGATTCCACACTTCAACATCTTCTCGAAAGCTTCAATAGCTTCTTTCCCGAACCCGTTCATGGCTAAACCCGTGATCATAGCCGTCCATGAGACCACGTTTCTTTCACGCATTCGGTTAAAGACCTCGTAAGCCTTATCCATAGACCCGCAACGTGAGTACATGGAAACAAGAGTGTTGTTCAAGTTCAAAGCACCACCGAGTCCATTTCCATCGATGAATTCATGAACTTGTGTACCGAAATCCAGCGCGCCTAAGCTTGCGCAAGCTTGTAGAGCTAGTAAGCATGTTACACCATCTGGTCTGACACACCCATCGACCTCTTTCATCATCTTATCGAACAAAAACAGAACGTCACGTGTACGTTTGTTCCGCAGAAAACACGAGATGAGCACGTTATAAGAAACGGTATCTCTCTTGGGAATTTCGTCGAACACTTTACAAGCAGCAGCGCTGTTTGCATAGGTGGAGTAGAAATCCATCAGAGTCGTTAACAGGAGACTGTCCGAGAGAAACCCATCGCTGAAAATCTTGCCGTGAATCTGCAAACCACCGAGTAAGTCGCCTGATTTGATGCAACACTTGAGGGCGAAAGAGGACGAGAGAGGGTTAGCGGGAGGAAAGGTTTTTCGTCTCAGAGCTCGGAACAAGCGAAACCCTTCGCCGGGAGTTTCGCTGACGGAGAAAGCTCTGATCATGGTGTTGCAGTGAGAGACGCTTGGGTTGCTCCTTTGGGAGAAAACGTGACGCGAGTAATCGAGATCTCGGGGAGCCAGACGGGAGAGGAAATGGTGGAAAACGTCAGAGCTTCTGATCAACGAAGTTCGGAGTAAGACCGCATGAATCTGCCGGAGATGGGATTTCCCGGTGGAAGATACGATCAGAGAGACCAGGTGGTCTTCGCTGCTGCTCATGGACTTCAACATTTCTTGAAAAAGAAACGAAACTGAAGAAGAGCCGACACTTTTGAGCCAACAAACAAGTACGAGCTCCAATTACAAATATAGTTCTGGGATGACCTTCCATACACAAATAAAATTCTAGGATGACCTTGTTATGTTTGTAATTTTTTAAAATAATTGCTCTTTAATAAGAAAATGTTAATGAAAATTCTCTTCTAAACAAATTCTATTACTATTACAACTAGGGGCATTGCCTCCGCGCTTGCACGGAGTTGTGGATAAAGTTTTTGTTTCATCTCAATATTTGCTAGGGTTATTGTAGTTGTGAATTTTGCGTTTTGAGTTGTTTCATCTCAATATTTGTTTCATCACCATATTTTGTGTGACACTGTAGTAAATAAAGGAATCACACTATAATACAATTGTTTTTACCGTTCGGTTGGAAAGTGAAAACGTCAAATCATACACTATTTTAACGATATAGCGTCCGGTTGCACTTGGCCTTATGTTTGTTATATGTTTTTATTTTATTTTTAAACTTGTTGCTCTTGTTAGACTTTTAAAACAAATACATGAAGACTTGTAGAAATAACTATAAAATGAGTGACAATTTTAAGTATTTGGGCTTTAATGAGTTTTAAACGAATTTATGTATTTTTCATAAGAAGACAATAGCATTGGCCTCTTGACATTGGGCATGTAAGCTATTTTTATAAGACAAGAGGAGTGAGCAGGTGGAGTTGTTGTTGCCGCATTTGTGTCTGTCGGGATTGTTTCTTGTATCTCCTGTTGTGGCTGTGTTTGTTTATCTTTTGTTTGATGGATAATATGTAAACAAAAATCATTGTTAGTTGTATTTACCAGAGTTCATAACTTACTCTACTTTTTTGTTTAGGTAATTTCACTGATCTTGGTTGCCGTTTCGTCTTCTTCGTTGCTGAAAGTAAGTATGTAAATTGTTAAATAGCTGGCTGTGTAGTTTGTATTTGTTTAGCTGATTCGATGTATGTGTCGTTGCGAATGTAAGTTTGTAAATTGTTAAATAGCTGGCCGTGTAGTTTGTATTTGTTTAGCTGACTCGATGTATGTGTCGTTGACTTTTAGTTGATGTGATTGGTTTGGTATATTTGTTTTGAAGTTTATTTCTAAAATTAGACAAAAAAGAGGTGATCATTAATGATTAGTCTTTTTGGAATTCTAGTTTTTGGTGTTTTGATTGTTTGGGTTGTTGTGGTTTCTTTTAAACTGTAAAATAAAGGTTTGTGTAAAATTAGTTTGATAAGTAATGGAGATAAATAGACGACCACATAATTTGGGTAGAAAATATTTTTGATTATTGATGTTAGCACAATATAGATAATAATATAAAGAGAATTGTGTGTTGATTGTTTCTTAAAGATCAATGAGGAAACGAATAACGACTCGAGTTGTTTCTTTGCTAAGTTTGAATATCAGTTATGATAACGAAACATATTATAAACTCAGATGCAATATGATAATACACCTGAGAGTTCTAGGTTTGTGTTCGCAATCACTTGAAAATTGTCAAACAGTCTAATTATGATTGGAGATTGATCTCAGGAGGACACCTGTGATGACTTCATAAATAATAGTTGTTGAGATGAAACGAATGAGGAATGGATGATCAATTATATTGTACATGCTTGAGCACCTAAACCTTAAAACGATCAACGTTCACAATGAAATCAGCTTTCAAAGATGGCATGTAATGATTAGCACGTCCGGCAGGAATAAATCCATTAATCACGGAATCTGAAAATAATATTATTTAACAAAGAATCAGGAAATCATTTAAAAATAATTATATTAAATAAGTGTGATAAATCGAAGATTAACTTACCTTTTCATCAAGAAAGAGAACCGTGATTCCCATAAACTCATTGTGTTTCTTGAAGTTCAGGGAATCCCATAAGTGAGGAGGTTAGAGGCTATGCTCTGACTACTACGACCAACACGGAGAGACTCGAAGGTTGAGTGACGGATGTCGGGAACGCCGGTTTGAGGAACTGGAGAGGCAGAGAGACATTTTCTAGAAGATCGTTAAAGCTAAGAGGAATCAATGAGTTTTGTGGAGATGCAGATTGGATTCATCAAAGATGAGAATCATATATATAGGGTTTACAGAAAGGCTACAAATCAGGAACATTTAAGATCAAGCGATTTAAGATGGGAAGATGAAGAGTTCACCGGTGAAAAAATAGATTACGAGCAGTCACACAGCGCAACTCTGTAACTCAGACTTGTCTAAGACAATGATGAAAAGAACCCTAACTCATGTTAAACGAAGACATTTTACAATATTGAAAAACTATAATTGTTATTTTTTTCATCTAACGTGATGAACCTCATTTAAAAATGAAACTCATAATACACTTGTAGGCCCGACCCACAGAAAAAACCGAAGAAGCAAAGGTTTCCGACCTTCATAAATATATATTAGTTTCGGCCATCAATGTACAAAGTATCCTTTAGTTTAGTGGTATAAATGTTGGTGTTTATATCTCAATAACCCGGGTTCGAACCAGAGGTTTGACACTTTTTCGTTTTTAAAAGTGGGATCCACCAAAATTCTGACATGTCGCCTCAGAAAAGAGGAAACTGCCTCATTATATTATAGACTAGAGTCGGCCCGCCCTACGGGCGGGATGAAAATTAACAAATAATTTAAATAATTAGAATAAATTTTAATATAAATTTTTATCATTTAAAAATATATATTAGTTAAATTTTGTATATGTTATTGTATTTGAATACTAAATAAACCATGTTATCTGAAAATTAGTTATGATTTTTTAAAATAAATATTACTTGTTATTTTTGAAATATGATTTTCTTTTTTCTTTTTTCTTGTTAAAAGGTTTAAGATGATTTTTTTGTTAAATAATCTATGTTTTGATTATATATTAAGAATTGGATGTGGCATTACATCATTCTTTGTGATTTTCTGGAGTTGGATGACCATAAAAAAAAACCATGAAAATTTTCTTTTTTCTTTTATTTCATTTTTGTTAGTAGAAAAAAAACTTGTAAATAAGTTCACATATTTTTGTTTAATTTTATATACTTTAGTGGGTTATCTTATGTTTTTACTAAATTTAGTTTTTACAGTAGATTATTGTTAAAATTGTTCTGTTTAGTTTTGAGGATGTAGAGTTGATGATCTATTTTGTTTTGGTTTATGTTATCTAGTTTTTTTTTCTTATGTGTTTCGCGTCAGGTTATACTATGTGTCTCTTACTCAGAATGTGCTGTAAACTCTTATTCTCATATTAGTTGTGTATTTATGTGCAAAGATTTTTTTTGTTTTGAAATTCATGATGCAACCTTTTAAAATAATATTTATTTACTTAGATATATAGAATAACCTAAGATATTTAATAAAGACCAGGGTATTTCTATAATATTTATTTTTATTTTAATATTATGTAATTAACATTTATTATTAAAATATAAGTCATTAGACAAATTTTTTTTAAAAAGTGAACTTTAAAAGAAAATACTTTTGGTCTACAAAATTTGAATATCTTACTGCTCAAAATATGTTATTTTTATTATTATAAATTATATATGACGTGATGAAAAACATATAAAAATAATTTAAGCTTAGTTTAATCTGAATTTTTTATCGTACTTATTTAAGTTTAGTTAAAAGAAATTTTATGAACATTCCGTTTAAATTTTATTTTGACTTTAAAACCATGAAATTATAACTTTTAAAGATATTGGAACATTTATCTTTTGTTTTTTTCCTCTTCATCCTGTCTACATTGATGTATTTCCTATCTATATATAATTAGTTTGAATAACATTCATAATCGTATTTGCAGAATACTGTAATTTTCTCAGAATGGGTCCCTGATCAAAATAATTATTAGCAAATCGAATTTAATAAGAATCTATCACTGGCATCTCGTCATAACTGAGGATATTATTCCATTCATACAAAATTCTGAAAAGTAAGCTTATTGCCATAATACACTAAAAGGTCGAATGCAGCAAAAGATATATCAGAAAGCAAAATAGTTTAAAGACATAAACACTCTAAAATTATTTGTTTGGAAAAAAACATAATTACATAGGAAGAAACGTCGTAATTTTTTGTTCCTCAGCCTCTTCAAGCCAATTCACACATGGCTTTAGACTTTTGACAAAGGTTTGCCTGCAACATCCACCAAGAGATTAAACAAACATCACGTCCTCAATCCTCATCACATCTTTGTTGCGGATAACAAAGACACATGCGTGTTTTATTGCCAATCTGATGAGCCTCGATCCTCTATTCTCTCACCAACATGTCGTGCAGTTTAGGAGGATGACACGGTGCTTCTGTTCTCACGTCCATCTCCAAAGTATATATATAAAAAGTATCTCGTAGGGGCTCAGGTTCAGGACGTTTGGTATAATCCAACGATACCAATCGGAAATCTTTTGTTCCTGGTGGAACGATCTTCGGCGGTGTCTGAAATTAGCTTCCCCGGGGTGACATAGTGACACAGGTTGACCACTTACACCGTCGTGAGTATACTCTGTGCCATTCCGAGATAAAACAAAGAACCCGTTAATGTCACAAAAACATAACGCGCAAGTATTTTTCAAAGGTAAATAACAAATCTGGCTCACCATGCCACTCTGATTCTTGCTTGCCATATTCTTCTTCGTACACATCATGATCGTGGTTATGACCATGACTATGACCAAGTTTGATAGGACTGTTCTTGATCTTCTTAGCTTTTTCTTTCACTTTCGTGAATACCTTATTTGCTCTACTTTTGATTCCCTTCTTCCTATGCCCCTGACTCTTGTGTTGATATCTACATGAAACTTGGGTAATTCATATCTGATGTGCTAATCGCATCTGTTTTAATCACATTGACCAAACACCACAGTACAATTCATGTTTTTGTTGTCACTCTTTAAGTTAGAATTAGTTTAAAAATTACCTTCATGTTTTCTTCTTTGCTTTGTAGCGAGAGAGAGAGCAAGGTTCTTCTTAAGTTCAGCTTTTCTGGTTCACATCATATAAAACCACCTCCAGGATCTTTATGTTTCGCCGGCGACCTTTCATATTACTTGGATAACTTTTTCTGCTTTGACCAAACAAAAGAAAAAACTCCTAATATTGGATTAAACAGCATGATAAATCAGAATCGTAGAGGCTCAATTAGCTATTGTATCAGGAACCGACCTTATAAATTATATTAAGCTCGCCATTATACTGAAAATAAGTGTCTAGCATCCCAGAACCGCATCAGCCCTGAGAAACACTTCAAATCGGAGAAAAAAAAACCCTCAAATGAGTCATAACGCTGTCAATTAGTATGCTATAAGAGATGTGAAGATAAGATGAGTCCAAGGAGATAAATACTCACATATTTATACCAAAAAGAACACTGCCTTGCAGATCCAAACGATGCATTGAAGACCTCGTTTTGGGCAAGGGCGACTGGATTAATGGAGTAAACACGACGCCATTACTCGAACCGTTTCAGATGGCGAGAGGAAGATAAGACGTCACGGAGTCGTTGCCGTACGAAGAGAGACGAAGCTTGTTTCTTCGATACAAAAGAATTAGGGTTAGAGTGTAAGATCCATCTACCCGAGCCGGATACAGTGTACAAATTAAAAGCCCAACACACATCAAACGTCCAAAGCCCATCTCATTCCAGATTAAATGAAACGCAGAGTTTCACTCTTCTTGGACACGTGGCGGCTCCAGGACGCACGACTTTCCTATGTGGATGATGATGTGGCAGCCTCAGGAGGGAGTAAACCCTCTTTTATATATAAAGATTACAAACAGCATGAAGACACACTCTCGCTTGAAAACCCTAGGCCGGTGGCCGCCTCCTCTCGCGGTCGTTGGATCTCGTCTCAAAATTGTGTTGTTTCTCTTTGCTCTCTTGGATTCCTCCTCCCCCTCCTCTTAGAGTCGTTCTTTACCTCTTGTGTTGCAGAGCAATTCGAAGAGCTCTTCTTATCTCAGATCCGGTGGTCCGTTTATAGATCTGGGCGTGTGGAGCGTTTTCTCCGGCCTCCGTCTGCGTCGTCTTTCGAGATGAAGGTCCAAGCCTCGGTGTCTCTTCTGTGATGCGGCGGCTGTGTTCAGATCCTGTTTAGAGTGGTTTTGTTAACCTTTGAGAGGAGTTGAATCTGGATAATCTCTTATGGATTTTAGAGTTTGTCTTAAGTGGTCTATGATTTAGCAACGGTATAGTAGTGTAGCAGTGACGTAATGGTGCGTGCGGAGTAGTTCAAGGTAAGAATCCGGAGAAGAAGATGGGTTATGTTCACCTCTTCATCTCGCAGCTTTGAAAGAATCATCTCCCCGCACATTGAATAAGGTTTGTTCCTGGTCTGCTTTTGGTCTTTTCTTATCCTCGGTGGCTTTATCTGTTGAAGCAATATAATGAGGATCAGATGTGGAGGCGTCCATAGGAAGGTGCGGTTGATTTATGGGTTCTCATGGGTGTTTTTCTCTTCCCGGTGTTGTGTCCTGGTTTGATGCCTTGGCTCCGGTGTAGTGGTTTGGTTGTTGTCATCATGAACATGTGGTTCAGCTGAAGTCTCAGTGGTTCGGTTGTTGTCATCTTGAACAGGTGGTTCAGATGAGGTCTCAGTGGTTCGGTTGTTGTCATCTTGAACAGGTGGTTCAGATGAGGTTTTTTTTCTTCATGAAGTTGCCTGCTGTGTTGTTGTCATCTTGAACAGGTGGTTCAGATGAGGTCTTTTCTCTTCATGAAGTTGCCTGCTGTGTTGCTTGTTATTGTGCTTAGTTCTGGCTAGTCATAGATTATTGAGTCTTTATTTTTTTATCCGTTGATGGTTGGCTTCTAGGATTTCAAAGGATCGTAGGAGTTTGGCGTACTTTGAGGATGTTGATATAACGTCCGTGTGTATATATATATATATATATATACATATATTCATGAAAATAACTAAAACTATTTCAAATAAATATCTACACATAATAAATATTGGGAAAAAAAACAGTGGCAGAGGTAGCTTGTACCATGGGGTCACATGACCCGTATGAAATTTCTAAGAAAACAATAATTTTACTTGTATTTTCCTTTTAAAATCTGACGAAATACTGAAACTTTATTACATTGACCCCAATAAAATATAGCAATTAACAAATTAACCTCAACAAAACAAAATTCGGCCCCCGTCACTGAAAATCACACATTCATTGTAAAACTTTGCTAACTATAAAAAAACAAGTTAGTTACTATGTATACAAATCAATTGTTTATGTCATTAGAAACATTAAAAATATATAAACGATCAATCGACTTAAATAAAAAATAGCTAAAATGTACAATAAAAATATTTAAAATATTATAGTAGCAGTTTACATGTATTATGAAGTTTCATATAATAACTAAAAGTAAAATGTTAAATTTTAAATTTTAATTTATATAATTATGCTTAATCAAAATTATAAATATATGTATATAAATAGATAGATAATAAATAGTAAACAAACTAAATACTACAATTTTATATACAAAGAAACAAAAGAATATGTTTTAAATACATCTATAAGAATAATGTTTATACAAATCAGAATATAAAATTTAGTATTATTAATAAAAATTCAGTCTGCACAGGCCGCTAATGATCAACTAGTTCTAGTTTAAAATCTAACCAGAAGCTTGCACAGGCCGCTGATTACCAACATAAATGCTTACCAACCGAAAAAAAGTTTTAATTTGACCAAAAAAAAAGTTTCAACAGAACGACTTCCGTTACCGCTTGGTTAACTAAGATTTTAGAGCGCCTTTCTTAACTAGCCATTTAGCAAAAGGACGTTATCTTAGCAAGTTCGGAAGCTTCGGTTCGTACATACCGAACCTCTTTCAATGCCTATACACGTATGAGATATTTATTATACACACGAGCTCCCAAAACAAATAGATTGGATTAGAGAGATTAATTTGAGCTCAAGGTTTCGAGATATCGAAAGAGCTGTCTCTCCTTTTATTCCAGAATCATTTCTAGGTAATGTTCGATTCCTTCGATCATTCTACTTTTTTCTATATGGTTTATTGTTCAATTGCGATTGGATTTTGATTTGTAGAATATTTTGGTCTGTAAATCGAATTTTGTTGATTTATGGGAAGCTTCGAAGTATTTCCAGATTAATTTTAATATTTTGGGAACTTTTACCTGTAATTGGGATTTCTAGTGATATTCTTAGGTTGTCAAATGCGCTGCTTTTGAATTTTTTAGTTTTCTTGATTTAAAAGTAGTGGAGGCTTTTATTACAGATTAATATCATTGGTGCTGAGTTTAAGTATGTCCGATCATCTGAGTTAATGTACGGATCGTCTCATAACGGCTGAGAAATTGGAATCAGAAAAAGATTCTGATTCTTCAGGAAAAACTTGTCGTCCTCAAGGCACAGACTTGGCTTCTTCATCTGAGGAGTACTATGCTGTTGAGGAAGAGGAACCTCTTCTCCAATCTGTTGAATGCCGTATTTGCCAGGAGGAAGATACCATTCAGAACCTGGAGGCTCCTTGTGCTTGTAATGGCAGTTTGAAGGTTAAAAAAAAAAAACAATTTGATTCTGTGTTTTATTGCTCTTTGTTTTTTTTTTAACTTTCTTGGGTATGCAGTATGCCCACCGCAAGTGTGTTCAGCGTTGGTGTAATGAGAAAGGCGACATAACTTGCGAAATATGCCACCAGGTAACCAATAATCTGCTAACTTCTGTGTCAATAAAACCAACCTAGGCTTCGTAGATAGTTGCTATGCTTTCACAAATGGTGAAACGAATCAGTTTGTAATTAAGCACCCTCAATGAGTTCCACTTTTTCATTACTATGTTACACACCACTCCAAGAGTACTTATCTACAAGAGATTTTGCCAATTACCACTTGTAAAAATATCCCCTTTTTGTCTTTTCTTAAACAGGCTTATCAACCTGGATATACAGCGCCTCCCCCTCCCCCTCCTGATGAAACAATAATTCACATCGGGTATGTATAGTTTCTGAATCTATGGTGATTTTGTACTAGGATTGTTGTGATTGATACCAATAACTAACATTATCTATGCAGTGACAACTGGGAGAATGGAGTTCCCTTGGACTTGAGTGACCCACGCATTCTGGCAATGGCTGCAGCAGAACGCCATTTCCTGGAAGCTGACTATGACGAGTACTCTGAGTCTAACTCTAGCGGAGCTGCCTTTTGCCGCTCTTCTGCTCTCATCGTAAGCTTCTCCATTATCTTGAGAGGGAGAGCCTAATCTCTTACATTCTTCAACTGATATACATAATACTAATAATGCCTGCAACACTACGTCTGTTATGGCAGCTAATGGCACTTTTACTGTTACGAGACGCGCTGAACCTAACAACTAACCCAGATGACGAGGACGACCCAACAGCCTTTTTCTCGGTATGACCATCTTTTACTTGCTTACTCTCTGAATACACTTCTTTGAGTTTCTTGTTCATGTTTGTTCTGGTTTTGCTCACTCTCTCTCTGGTTTTCAACAGCTTTTCCTTCTTCGTGCTGCTGGTTTTCTTCTCCCATGTTACATCATGGCATGGGCCATCGGCATACTCCAACGTCGGAGACAAAGACAGGTTTGATGAACATTGAAAAATAATCCGTATCAA
Organism: Brassica rapa; assembly: GCF_000309985.2. NCBI lineage: Eukaryota > Viridiplantae > Streptophyta > Magnoliopsida > Brassicales > Brassicaceae > Brassica > Brassica rapa. Next base: position 16,605,056 of record NC_024800.2, read on the forward strand.
AATATTGTAAAAATGCTTCATCTAACAGACAAGACAATGCACTGCTTTTGTTTCTATGACATCAGGAAGCAGCTTTAGCTGCGGCGGAAGTTGCTTTCATGATACACGGTGGTGTGCCTCCTCAACGCGGGGGACTGCACTTTGTTGTAGCTCCAGAACAGCCGCGGATACCCAACCAAACACATGTCTGATCTTTCAAGGCAATTGATTCTCCGGTAAGAGTATTAAGACAAAAGAACTCTCAACTTGGTTGTAAAAACGTCCCACCTACTTATGCTTCTTCACATGTTTATCATCGGCTTCCTCATATGTTTGTGTTCTCTGACTCTTGTTTAATGTACTTCTCTTCTCCTAAATGTTATCACAGAGCTCCCATGTACAGTCTTATGATTATCTTTCGTCTAATTATGTCTCCAGATCGATGAGAAAAAGTAAACAGATTTTGATTAAATGAGCACACTCAAGATTCAGATGTAGTATGCTAAAACATCATACTGAACATTTCTCAAAATATACGACAAACATGAAGTCTACACGTATGAAAGCAAGCCAATAATGTCAACCTAACCTATCACGACATTCCATGTGGATCATGGATGAACATTTTGGATCTTTTTGTTTAACTTTGCATTTAAGAGACTAGTAGTGAGCATTCTCTGTTAGTTTTGCAGTGAAAATTGTGAAGAGTTTCTCTTGCTGATCTTTCTAGTCCTGTTATCTGACGCTTGAAAAGATAAATTTGATGGGTTTTAAACTCATACCTTACCGGTTCAATGTGGGAATCTAATAACAACTTAACAGAGTTTGATATAGAAAGCAACGGTTACTACTTGGCTTATGCTATTGTTCCAATAAAATTCACTTTTAGTTTTACCGTATCAGTGAAGAAATGTATTTTGATTACTATTATTTCTTAAACCCAAACCAAACAGCCGACCAAGTGTAGAAAATGGAGTATGTAACCTGAACATTTTCTCAAAGAAACAAAAAAAAAGGACTAGTTGTTCTTCAGAATGACTGTCTTAATGAACTCAGTAATTGTTGCAACCAACTGGGTTTGATGTTTGGTATAACAATGATCAGCTCCCTCCACAATTGTCAGCTTGTGGTTCGGTATGATCTTGGCAAACTCCTTGGCATCTTCCACGGGTATTACCTCATCATCCGACCCATGAACCGTCAAAACCCTGCCATTGCAACCGAATCAATCATGGTTTGTAGTTATATCCCAACATCATCCAATACGAGTAAGAGAATTGAACCTGCATTCTTTGTCAATCTTGAGGCAAGCTTCATGCATATCAGTGCTCAACCTCTCCATTAAGCTCTCCTCAGTAACACGGTACCCTGATTTTCCTGTGAACCACGCACCAACACATTGGTAGAGACAAAAGAGTGTTTTGATCAGAAACAGTGCAATAAAACCAAAAGATGAATAACAATACCATCTTTAACATCGATGAACCCTTGTTGCTTAATTGTTTCCAAAAAATCTTCCCCAAGACGCTCTGTAATGCCTTTCTTCAGATCATAACGTCCAGAGAGATTGATTACATTGCGGATATCGTGATACTTGGAGGCATAAAGGAGCACCACATCACCTCCTATGCATTACAAAATAAGTTTAATGAGTATCCATGTTGGTCGAGGCAGAAGATGGAAAAGGGATCTAGTTACCTTTACTGTGGCCGAGAACAACATGAACCACACGGTCCATGTTAGAGAAGTGTTGGACAACAGAACGTAGATCATCAGCTTCATGGTTATAGTTACCATAATAGAAACTGCCTTCACTCTCTCTGCAGCAACAACAACCGTGAAGGCGCAGCCACACCTCCCAAAACACCAAATCAAAGCAAGAAAGCGAGAAACATATACCCATTCCCAGAGAAATCAAAACGGAAAGCAGTGATGCCTTCTTTCTCTAAAGTAGCAGCCACATTGTTCATAGTTTGGTTATCCTGCATATCAAGATTTGATGAGTCTATCAAGATTCACTCATTGACCAAGTTTCAGAGAAGACTGACCTTGTTTGATTGAAACCCATGGCACAAGATCACAACTTCTCTTGACCCAGTTTCGTGAAGCAGACCCACGAGCTTCTCCTTGTGTCTGTTCGGAATCACGATCCTCTGAGCTGAAACCAGACACAAGAACAGAGTATCCAGCAGTCAGAATCTTACAATAAGCTGAGAAAAATTCGCGATAGGCACCATTCTTATGATACCTGAACTTTTCTCAGACGAGTCCATTCTCAAATTCTTGCAGAAAATTTGGCTCTAGTAAAAATAACTGAAATTAAAACCTAACCATCTTTCCCTTTTCTTTTTTTTTTCTATAGCTTTCTAACTCATCTTAATTGCAGTTTTGTTTTAGGTTATTTCACCGATTCTCCAGAGTTATGCCCAAGCGAAGTGAGGATGTATACAGGCCTGAGACTATTATCCCAGATCCGGATTCGAACCGAGATTCGATCCGGATTTGATCCGGATCCGATCTGAAAATCCAGATATCCGGAGGGGTCGAATCCGGATCCGGATAGTAAAATATTGGATCCGTCAAAGCCGGATCCGGATCTGGATATCTTGATTTTTTAGTCCGGATATCCTGATCTGTAAATTTTATTAATAATTATTTCTGAAATAGTAATATCTATATATAAAAACTAACTTTATTTAATATATTTTCATTTTTATAATAGTATATGTAAAATTTTACGTAAATTTTATAATATTATACTTTGAAATAATTAAAAACATTATATATTTTTTTATTTTTAAATTATTTTTAATATTTTTATATATATATTAATATTATTTTTTATTTATTTTAAGGATCCAAATCTGGATCCGGATATCCGCTGGACATTACAGTTTTTAGAAAGATATCCGACACCCGGATATCCGAAAACCCCGGATCCGGATAAGGATTGTAAAATTATCGATCCGCCAGATAAGGATCCGGATCCGGATACGTTAAAGTTGTCCGGATACCCGATCCATCTCAGGCCTAGATTTATATACCATATAAAATAAAAATTATTTTGAAGAAACATGTGAATAGATAAATATTTTGTTATATATTTAATCATGGAGCATTAGAACATGTTTTCGTAGTCACGTGTCATCACTAAGATGATTCTTAGAATTCTTAGAAAAAAGTTGGTCCATATAAATACATATTATACTTTTTATTAAACTAACTATCAAAATAATTAGTAGTGTACAAAGAAGTATTCTCAATTCCTTTTTAAAATAAAAACTACAGAGTTACCTAATATGTTAATATATATATGACAATGAATGATTATGAATAATACATATTTGATAACAATTTTTGTATCATCTCTCTTTTTATTTAAATTTATATTATTAAAAGAAATTAAACCTTTGACATATTTAAATAATTAAATATTACAACATAATTATTTATTAGACAACATTCATCATCTCCGATGTAAGAATGTAAAAAAAAAACTACATGATGTTATTTTATATTTTTATATTTATCACCTTATATAAAGTTCTATTTCAGCTCTAGTTTTAAAAACAATTACTTTTCTTTAGTCAAAATATAATATGTAAATAGATTTTGATTTGTGTTTTAAAAGCGAGAGATTATTTTTAAAATTTATAGTTACATACATAATATACAGTTGTAGATAAAAGTTTAAGATATAGCGACAGATTATATAAATTTTATATGTAGTTTACTCATTTTAACCTGTTCTAAAAGCAGATGATTTTTATTTTATTTAGTTTTAATGAATACAATTTCATATTTTTAAAAATAAACTAGATTAACTATTTAATTTAATATTATTTGTAAGATTTGATATTCTATATCAAATTTATGTTCGGTAAACCACACTTGGAATATGGATTTACTTAAACCATATATTCACATGAATGATGTGAATTCTTTTAAAAGTATGGCGGTTAATTGTACCTCTAATCCAGATACATACAAAAAATATTATAAAATATCTGAGAAGTATACAACGAAATTAAGTTATAGAACAGAAAGTTATACGTAGACATGTAACAAGGCGCAAAGTTTTATGGACCAATTACTACACTTGTGGCCTAAAATTGGAAGCTACAATGCTATACAAAGTTGAAACATTTTGTGTGGCAAGCAATATCATAATGTTTATTAGTTACTAAGATTGTAAAGTTAAAAGAAATTCAGTGTGATACAGGATGTGAAACAGAAGAGGAACCAATAAACCAATAATTCAAACATGAGCGTACTCAAAGATTCCTTCTAATCCATGAATCTTTCCATGTTTTTGGTATTTCGAATATGGATTATCTACAAAAGATTTTTAAAGATCAATATCTCAACTATTTCCATGGATATTGTAGTATATTTGGAAAAATTAAATGATAAGATTTATAAAAGTAACATGGGAACCTACATGAGATTTTATGCGTAGCAGAGATAGAAGGCGAACTATGGAATGAAGAACAACACAAACGATTTGAAAATTCCAGAATACAAACAATATTATAAAATATCTGAGAAGAATACAATGAAATTAAGTTATAGAACAGAAAGTTATACGTAGACATGTAACAAGGCGCAAAGTTTTATTGACCAATTACTACACTTGTGGCCTAAAATTGGAAGCTACAATGCTCTACAAAGTTGAAACATTTTGTGTGGTAAGCAATATCATAATGTTTATTAGTTACTAAGGTTGTAAAGTTAAAAGGAATTCAGTGTGATACAGGATGTGAAACAGAAGAGGAACCAATAAACCAATAATTCAAACATGAGTGTTCTCAAAGATTCCTTCTAATCCATGAATCTTTCCATGTTTTCGGTATTTTCGAATATGGATTATCTACAAGAGATTTTCAAAGATCAAAATCTCAACTATTCCCATAAATTTTGTAGTATATTTGGAAAAATTAAATGACAAGATTTATAAAAATAACATGGGAACCCACATGAGATTTTATGCGTAGCAGAGATAGAAGGCGAACTGTGGAATGAGGAACAACACAAACGATTTGAAAATTCCAGAGGATAAGTACTTTTTGAAAATAATTTAACAAGATGGTGATGTGTGATGATGTTATGTGGATTAAACATGGAGCAAACAAGATAAGTTTTCGGGACAAGGATGGTTCTCCAATATGAGAATTTCAAATGACATATTTATGGGTATAATTAATTTTTTTCGATGAAGCATGTCTCTTTTATATGCAAAATGTGAAGTTTTTATTTGGGTCATAGAGTGCATGACGACTCTAAAGTTTTCGGATGTAGTGTTTGCAACAAATTGTTATCAAATTGGAAGATAGTGTTTTCGCAGATAGAATGACAAGCTTTCGCATCTCATATGAAAAAAATTCATCGACATAATTTTTTTTTCTCTCACTTTGCAATCAAACTTATTCCAAAAGTAAAAATATAATAACGGATAAACTTGCACGAGATGGTTGCAATGGTTGCCTTTTGCAGTGTATTATTTTGATAATTTGTCCATCTCGAAAAAGTTAGGGCCTAGTGTTGGTCCAAATATTTTGAATATGTTCTTTAATAAGTATAACCATTAAAATAATTGGATCCTATTTTGTAATGTTTTTTTAATTAGGGCTTTGAATTCTGAAGAAAATTAGTGAAATAAAAATTAGACTATGTGATTTTGCACTCTGGACACACTTTAAAGCTGGCCTACCTACCACTAAATTGAATTTTAGTCAGTGACTAGTTGGGAACTCTTCAGTTATTGTTCGCCAAGAAATTTGCGATGACAAATTTAAAAGAAATACCCTTAGATAGTCATAAAAAGGGTTTTTATCACAAATATAGGTCATAATTGTTATAAATACTGTGATGTCGATTATAGAAACTCTTGTTCACCAAGATTTACTTGTATTCAGTCTCCAAATTAGACTTTCCATTGTATCCTACATAAGAAGTTCATTATTCATGCAATAAGACACATCCATTCATCTTTCTCTCTTCTCTACTTATAACATGTTATCAGTACGGGTCTCTAATGTTGAGCTTAAAAGGCTTTAGTCGATGATATCGTTTCGCCCTCGTTCTGAGGTAAGACAATCGTCCAATCTTTGATGAGATCGTGTCGACTTATAAGCTGATGCAGAATCTCATAATGATTACGTTTGTAATTACGTTCGTATGAATGATTTTAACGATTTTGCTTCACGTGTGCTATTTGGTGATTTTACTCTTATATAAACTTTTTTTATTGCTTATACATATATGTTATTGTCTCACACGTTCATTGTTTAACTCTTTATTGATTTTACATCTTTGTATGCTTATTGTTTTTCTAAAATCTATCACACGACTGATTTAACTTTAGCGCTTATATATGCTTAGCTTATATTAGTCACACGCTTTGAATTATTTTTAATATGCATTGAATATGTAACATCCGTGATCCTGGATAAGGACCGTCGGGACGGCCATGGTTCGAGGAAACGAACCAGCCGGCTCGAACCATGGCCGGTCTGAGGACCGTAAAGCAAGCGTTTCATGGCCAAGATAAAAGGTTAAGGACATCAGGATGCTGATACATAACCTTATAAGAGAAAGAAGTCAGCTAGGATAAGCTGTACAGAAGCTGGGGGATGCTTACGGGAAGCTCGATCAGCTAGACGTAGCTCGGTCAAACTCAGCCTAGCTCGTTCCAAGTTAAGTCAGTTCAACCAGCTGGACTACTAGCTCACTCAGCTGGGTCAGATGGGAGTCAGCTCAACTCAGCTGGACTGAGTGTTTGGATCTCGGGCTGTTGGGCCAGGTCCGGACTATGGTCGGGCCATATGGTCGACCCAAGGTGGCTACGGGCAGGTGAGCTCTTGTGGTCGGGCCATGGGCTTGGGATATCAGTTTGGGCTTGGGTTTGGCGTGGCTAGATGTGGTTGGACGTGCCTAGATGTGTCTGGAAACTTCCAAGATTCAACAGGTGAAATCTTAATTGAAAAACCATAAGATTCTTGTCGAATGATTTCACATATGTTTCTTGCTCATAAGATAAAATGGTAATACGGTTTTCACCAACCAAATGATATTATTGGCATGAATAAAGTAGATGTTGGTGGACTAATCACCCACTATGCATCTTTATAATATTGGTGAATCCAGAATAAGTATTTTGTAATTATTGAATGTTCATTGAGATAAGTACTAAACATTTTGAGCAAAATAATTCACATCAAGCTAATAAGTTATAAATAGTTCTCCCCTCATTGTTTTTTTTGGTCAGAAACCAAGTATTTCCCATCTAAGAATTTTGGATGTGGAATACACATTCAAGTTGCTCCACCAAAGAGCTTTAATTAAGATGATTTTTTAAAATGAGGTTGAGAATATATGTTGGATGTGAATCTCCATTGATATTTAAGAATCTAGAGTCATCCTCGAATGATATAATTAACGCTCACTATGAATGCTAAAAAATCCAACATATGGGGGAGAAACTAAACAGCTGGAAAAGAAAATAAATTGAAATGAATTATCATTGATCCTTGGACTAAAGAGAATTTGAAATAGAAATCTAAAAGATAATTCAAATACAGATATAACTTAATAAAGCAGTTTCCAGACACATGTACTGACCCAAATAAATAGTGATCAAATCACATATACCAGCTGTAAATGCTCTAATAAAAAATTGATGTTCAAGAAGAACAATAACAAACTGCTAGTCACGCCTGCAGCGTGGTAGTTCCAAAGATAATAATCCTCGTAAATGAAATGGAGTATATATGACAGTGGTCAAACCGAGGCAATATAGTTTTTTTTAATGATCTCCAAAGAGACATTAAACATGACTGAAAGGAATTCAGGTACTTGAGACAATGAAGAGATCTCAATAATTTTTGTTATGTATGAAATAAAATGGAACTGATAAACAAATTGACATCGACGATATTTATGGATGCAAAGTAACAGTTGATATGATAAAAGAAAGAGGATCATGAAAGTTGAAACAAAGTCTATTGAAAAGTATACACAAAGAAATGATTGGCCAAAGAAGAAATAGACAAAGATACAAACTCTTGTGAAAAAGAGAGGTATTTTGACCAGTAGTCCATACAATAGAAGGTGTAAAACAAGTGGGATAGAAATAAGTTGTTGCACCAAAGAAAGATCAATATGAATTTGATTGTGAAGAGACATAGACTCATGTGGTAAATGCAACTACTTTTAAGTTTCTTAACAGTCTGGCAATGAATGAATAACTTGAATATACGATCCACTGGAAAATGATAATCCCTGAAAGATAGAATCCATAAAGGATTGATGATATCAAAATTATGTTCTCTGGAACTCTAGTTATTCTGTCGAATTAAGGCAAATTCACTTTCATGGGATATATATTAAATGCTTGTATGTGTTTGGTCATGAAGTACCATACTTAAAGTGTAATATATGAGTTAGTTACTAATATTTTCATGATTGAAAAATGTGATTTTATATGACAAGAAAGAATGTCTAAACGATTGTATGTAAGAAATTTGGTTTGAAGTCTAAATAGACCAAAAAATTGTTGTCTATGTCAAAAGAGAAATATGGACCAGAAGTCTAAAGTCATAGATATTATAACTCAATTGACCAAGTCCATAATTCTCTTTTGAAAAACCCAGTGGGACAAAAACCATGATGAGTAAAAAGAGTACAAGCACACACATTATTGCTTCGAGAGGAAGAAATGTGATAATGTGTGTGCTTGTACTTTTTTCTCTCATCATGGTTTTTGTCCCACTGGGTTTTTCCTTGACAATGTTTTAACGAGGCAACAAAGAACACAAAAATGATAGAAACCCAAGGAAAATACTATAATTCCTATGAAAAAGTCTTTCTATGTTCTACAGTTTTTGAGATAAAGAGAATCCAAGAAAATGATCAAATCATATGAAGACTCATGCACTACATAAAAATGGCAAAGTTCGTGTCCTACAAGTTTGTTCAAGTGAAAACTTGAATGTTTCATTCACTAAGGCGCTACCCTTGCTACTTTCAAGAAGCTCGTACATCTTATCGGACTACATTGTCTCAAAGACCTCGACGTATGTACACATGAGGAGAAGTCATTGCGTGCTGCACTTTTTTTTCCTTTGACTATGGTTTTTCCCTTTGGATTTTCTAGTAATGTTTTTCACAAGGAAGCACCTTATACACATAATAGACATCAAGGGAAAGTGTTATAAATATTGTGCTGTCGATTATATAAACTCTTGTTCACCAATGTTTACTTGTACTTGGTATCCAAGTAAGACTCTTTATCTTATCCTATATATGGAATTCATTATTCATGATATAAGACATCAATTCATCTTTCTCTCTTCTCTACTTATAAGACTTATAAAAATAATGATCAAAATTTTTCATTAAAGAGGTAAATATACACTTACATCCTTAGAATTAACTTATCTTTTTTTTGTCAGCAACTTAAACAGACTCAAATTAGTAGCTCTGCATCTATATGGACAACAAATGACGGTTGCTTCCTTGCACTGCATACGAGACTATCCGCCCTTGAATTATGCGTTTGTGGTATATGAATGAGCTCTGAACTGTTGAAACTTCTCTGCAAGATCTTTATGTCTTTCAAATAACTTGCAAAGGCTGGTCATGTGGTATATGAATGCGCTCTGAACTGTTGAAACTTCTCTTCAAGATCTTGATGTCTTCCAAACAACTTGCAAATGCTGGCCATTTTTCTTGTTCTGAAACCATCTTCACCAGTTGAGAACAATTCGTTGCAAATGTAACAGTAAACTGTCTTAGATTCCTCATACATTATATTGTCCAAATTAGAGTTTATATCTCCGAATGAAGTGGCGACTGACTCGCTCTTGCATTCCTCGCTTGCATTAAACCATCAAAATTTTCCAGTATAGTCACTATGTGGGAATAGATGGTACTGTTATATTTATTGGTAATTTAGTTTGATCAGTTCCCTGTGTAAGTGAAATATGTGCCTCAGCCCAAAGTAATGACTCTGTTTCTGCCAAATTGAGAGTATCTCTACGATCAATATCCAAATTGTTAAATAATATAAAGATTAGAGTATAGAGTTAAAAGGGTGAGGTTTAGAGTTAAGAGGTTGAGTTTAAAATTTTTAAAAATAAGAAATAAATATTAAAATTTGAATAATATAAATTATAAATAATAGTTTCAAAAACATTTTTGAATTTGAAAAAGAAAAATTGAATTTTTTTTTGAAAAAAGTCAAAACAAAATTTACTTAAGTTTACATTTGAAAACATATAATTCGAAATTATAAAATAGTTAAATTTTTAACCTTTTTTTTACTTTTATTATTTATATATATATATATATATATATCAAGGGGTAAAAATATATTTTGGCTCTTTAATGAAATCTATTTTAGTGATTTTTTTAAGATTTTTCTTTTTGTGAGAAAAGCGTAAAAATGATCTATTCGAAAGAATTTTTCTAAATTTAATAATATCGAGCGTAAACAGATTTGTGGGAGGCACACGCCGGCTGCGCGCGAAGACATGCGTTACCAACCCTCGACGGACCATTCCATGCCTTTGTTATCCATCACGTTGACTCCCACACGCCTCCTCTACGTTTTAAAAAGTCAAAACCGGCCACTAATCCTTCTTTTTTAATATTTATTTTCTTATGGTGAAAAGAGATAAACCTTAGACAAATATTTCGTACAATGAATATGTAATAAAAATTGTATTAGAAAATTAATTTCATAAATAAGAGAAAAAGACTCCCACTCGACTCGATTACATTTTTAGTTGCAAATGTACGATGACGTGTCAATAATGAATGAGTTTGTAGTGGCACGCAACGTAATAAAAGACGACAAAGGTGGGAAAGCGAAAGGCACATGTCGAGCTCATTTACACGCACCACTTACACTGTGGTCTCCACGCGCCTCCTCCTTTCCCCACACGCCCTCCTTCTTTCTTATAGTTTTTTTTTTTTTTTGTTATCTATCTCTATTTACTCGTTTCGAATCCTGATCGTCATAGCAATTTCCGACGACTTATCAAAGGAGTTATCTTCCCGCATAGGCCTGAGAGAGAGGTAGATATTTGCTTTTACGCTTTGGTATTTCTGAAGAAGTTAGCTCTGATTCTTTTCGAAAACTCTTCACTGTTCTTGATTTGATATGAATATGGTGATAAAGTAAGAATTTTTGAGGAATCAATCGACGAATTTCATAAAGTTTATGTTTTTCTTGTCAGATTCATTGATTATAAGATTATAATCTTTTAAACTACAGGTGACTCTGCTCTTACTAAAGCAAGAAGAAGATGGGATCAAAAACTCCTTCCACATCGACTCATGAAGCCAATGCTTCTGTAGATGAAAGGTGTGAGATTCTTCCGACATTAAAAAATTGTTTTTTTTTTTTTTTTTTTTTTTCTGTTGATTGATCTTTTTCTGGCTGCAACAGGTCTAGAAAAGGTAAAGTACCGAAAAGGATTAACAAGGCTGTTAGGGAGAGGCTTAAGCGCGAGCATTTGAATGAGCTTTTCATCGAATTAGCTGATTCGCTGGGTATATTTCACATCGAAGATTGTTTTCTATTGATTTAAATGAACAATTTGCTTTAGTTGAGAGGCTGTAACCAGGTTACATTTTGAATAAGATGGTGTTAGCAATAGTCGTCTAACCAGGAACGATTTTTTATTTTCTCAGAGCTGAATCAGCAGAACAGTGGAAAAGCTTCGGTACTGTGTGAAGCTACTCGGTTCTTGAAGGACGTGTTTGGTGAGATTGAGTCCCTTAGAAAGGAGCACGCTTCTCTCCTCTCTGAATCTAACTACGTAAGCCACTATTAAGAAGACTTCACAGACAGATGATGTAGCTTCAACAGTCTTTTAGTTTTTTTTTTTTTGTTGTGATGGAAACTGTGTAGGTAACCACAGAGAAGAATGAGCTCAAGGAAGAAACATCAGTGCTCGAGACCGAGATCTCTAGACTACAATCCGAGATAGAAGCAAGAGTGAATCAGTCCAAACCAGACTTGAACACCTCTCCTGCGCCTGAGTACCATCATCATCATCATCATCACTATCAACAACATGCCGAGCTTGCATCCCAGTTTTCAGGACTTCCCATTTTCCAAGGCGCGGCGGGCTTTCAACAATCTTCTGCTGCGACTCCTCCTGGTGCCACAGTTGTTGTTCTTCCGATGCAACCTGATCTCCAGACACAAGCGCCTCTGATGTATAATAGCTCAAATGTGAGTAAGCCGTGTCCAAGATATGCTAGCGCGGCTGACTCGTGGCCTTCTCGGCTACTTGGAGAGCGTCTGAAAGCTAATGAATGAGAGTCTTGGGCGTCTCCACAAGGTGTGTTAACAACCGAAGACGGAGGCAGGGCAATTTGTGAGAAGGACTCTTGGCTTTTGTATTTAGCTTCGTCTAGTGTCCTTGTGGGTTTTGGCCTTGGCCATTTCTTGTTTTTGTGGTTTGTCCATAGGATCAGAAAAGTTTATGGCTCGTTTGAGAAAAGTTAAGGAAATAATTAGCTCTAACCTTTGTTGTTTTCTTGTCCTAAGATACTAAAACAGCCACTATAAAGGAATATGCCAAAGTTTTTCCATAAATTGAAAAAAAAAAAAAATGAAAGTAATATGTGAAATGGGGTCTGTAGAAAACTGGTATAAGAATTGGTTCTGGTTTGGATTGGTTCAAATGGTTAGCTAACTGATATAACAGAGGAGAGAGCGTCTTATCTGTTATCGACTGGGTAAGAAGAAGAAAGACAGAAACAGAGATGGCGAATTCACTCGGCTTCTTCTCTTCTCCTCCTCTTACGTTTTGCCTCCTTCAATCTCCCAGCAACAGTGTTAAACCTACTCACTTCTTCCCCATTGGTGATAAGAAGTTGGCTCAGAAGAAAGAAGTATTTCAGACTTCCAAATCCAAAAGTTTTGAGATTCAGGTAAGTTTTATTATGGAACTCTGTTCTTCTACACCAAATCACATTCGGAAAATTAATTATTTTAATCTTTTGGAATCAACATTAGGCCACAAACGGTACTCAGACTACTAAATCGAGCAGCATAGTTTGTCAAAACTGTGAAGGGAATGGTAAGTGTGCTCTATTAGTTTCTTTCTACAACTGAATTAGTTAAAAGCCTGACAAAGATTTTGTGTAATAAAGGTGCTGTGGCATGTTCTCAATGCAAAGGAGGTGGTGTGAACTTGACTGATCATTTTAACGGGCAGTTTAAAGCTGGTGGCCTCTGTTGGCTCTGCAGGTTTGCAAAACTCTTTCTCCTTCCTTCACCACCACAATAATACAGACTCATAAATTAGTATCCTCTTCAATTTCTTGTGGACAGAGGTAAAAGGGAGGTTTTGTGTGGAGAATGCAATGGAGCTGGTTTCATTGGTGGTTTCTTGAGCACCTTCGATGAGTAATGGAGAAAAGCTTCTTCAAAAATGTGATTAGAAGTAGTCTTTCTCTATCTGTCAATGCTCTTCTAAAACCAAAATGTATTACTTTTGTTATTGAACACCCTCTTTTATTGTATTCTTGTTTCATAAATGCCACTCTCTCACATAAATGTTTGGCTCCCTCTCAAATCAATTTTCTTCGACTCAGTAATTTTTGTAGGTCTACAACAAATCGTAGAATTCATCGTGATAAACCGTCCAGCCCCGTTCAACGCAATCTTTGGAAAGCCCTGGCTATACAGCATGAAGGCAGTTCCCTCAATCTACCACAAGCGCCTGAAATTTCCGACTCCAAAAGGAATCGAAACCATCAGAGGAAGTCAGAAGAGCTCCAGAACATGCTACCTTGCAAGCTTCAAAGATACCGAGCAGCACTCTTAAATAGGCGACCAAGATCAAACAACAGACATACACATGTACACGAACCACCGAACAAAAGACCGTATCTCTGGAAAAATAATCGAACAACATTATGACTTGATCCCTCGCCGAGGGTACGTAGGCAACTCACGACACGAGTTCAGTCACCCACCAACTACACAGCTCGAAGGATGCGCGTCACAACACCCGAAGCACGCTAACACGACAGCACCGACTTCAAATCAAAAGACAAGCTTCCTTCCTTATTTCAAATTTGTAACAAACCAAAAACAAATGTTTTAATAAAATTCGGTTCTTACACCTGGCGGTTCGAGCTCGTTACGAGTCCTATATCCAAAAATCGCAATAGTCTTAACGGTTGACTGTAAATCAAGATCCTGATCAAGTCTTCGGTTACAGCCAACCCCGCCAAACGAGGGCGGCAAAACAAGTTAACAAAATCTTTTGTACACCAAACGTACATCGATAAAAGTACCTACGACAAATTGACACACGGCCTCAAAAGAACGGCCTCGCGTAAACATAGAAATTACGACAAACAACTCAAAAACTAACAAACCTTTCTCTACTAAAAAGATAAAGCAACAAAAACAAATGGGAAAGCGAAAATAAAAGTCAAATCCCTGAAACTACTCCTCAACAGCGAATTCACCATCCTCGAACTGGCCACCCGCGAGCTTCGTCTTATCACCTTTGTCTTTCATCGCAGAAGGAACTTTAGCAAAGAAATCTTCGGCAGATCCTCCGTAATTTGAGGCAGATCAAGCTTCTCAATGGAGAAATCCGAAACCGCTATCACATCGAGCTCGGACCCGAGCTAGACCTCCTTCGTTCGAAGATGAAACAACACATCCAAATCCAAAAGGTTATTGTCCATGATCTCCTTAAAGAGATCTACGTTCGCCATGACCTCCCTAAGACGAGATTTTCAATCAGTTGCGGCCTTCTTCTTCTCCCACTTCTCATTCAAAGATACCAGCACGTCCAAGTAGCTATCTTCCAAAGCCTTTTTAGTATGGTAAGTTGCGCGACGAAGGTAGTTAGAGGACTTATTAGCGGAAGATTCGGCATCCACCTCCAAAAAAGACTTGCTCGAGGGCCGACTTCCTCTCGTTACTCACGACTCGTAAACGAGCCTCGAGCAAAGCGGTCTGATTCCCCATCTTCTCGGCGGTGGCCAGATGAGCAGCGTTAGCTCGCTCTCAATCCTGAGCCATCTTCAAACCGAGTTTCAGCTCCCGAACGACCTTTTTTATCTCATAAAGCCCATCGGAGCGCGGGACATCCTGCAGACGCTTCTCTAAAGTCGCCGCGAACTCATTATTGGCCTCCATAGCCTTAAACATAACGAGTCAAAACAAGCTAAAGATTCAAAGTTACAGGTACCAAAAAGACGACCTTAGCATGAGCGACAGCCATCTTCACATAAGCCTCGCGCTCCATCATATTTCTCAAGGAAGGAAGTGGACATCCAGCAGGTTTGAAATGCCTCAACAAGTGAGCGACACTGTCCGGATCCTCTGTGATAGGACAATTCTTGGAATGTGAAAACTGCCAATGAAGCGGTTTAGCAACAAACGTATCACCCCAAGCACCAAGACGATGATCTGCACTAGTCATTTTCGCCTTCTTAGAAGGATGATTGCGCCCCTCCGAACCTGTTAGGCTACCCGACTTTGTACGAGCAGCAGACTTTTCACCCTCGAGGTCTTTTCCCTCTTGAGGTGAAGTTCGCGGAAGTCGGGTATCCTCACGAAGAACTTCTGTGAGCGCTTCGCTCACGTCTCCTGATCGAATGCGTTCCGCACTAACGCTGCCAGCTCGACTTAGTATCCTTTTGGATTCACGAGGGTTCGTCCTTCTTGATGCCATGTCTTTTCGGCAAAAGGAAACAATAATCTATCGGAAGTACTATGACAAACCCTAAACGAAGTAAGGTTTTATAAAGACTAAGGCATCCCCATATCTCAACAATCTAGATGAAAGAATCTCGAAAACTAAAGAAGCAAAAGATATTCCAAAAACCATGTTTATCCATTAGAATCGAAACTTCGCGACCAAGGATCGCGGAAAACAAAAGTCTGAAACAAAATAATATCAAAACAGAAAGATTAACTAGAATCGACTCCATCGGGAACAGACGACCCTCTGGCTTGATCCACCAAATCTTCAGAAACCTGAGGAAGGCCGAGCCCGAAGATTGACCAATCCGATACAGCAGCCAAAGCAACGAGACCTTCACAGTCCTTCTCCATCTCCTTCAAACGAGCGAGCTCCGCGTCCACATTTAAGCCCCCATCCTTGATCTCGTTTAGAAGATCTATGTTGGCAACCACCTCTTGCAACCGGATCTCAACCGACGCCTCCTTCTTTTTGTTCGCCCATTTCTCCTTCAAAGACTCCAAGACCTTTCGACATTGTCCCGCGACGTCACGACGAGCAATGTGAGAAGCACGATGGATGTCTCGATCCCTCTCGACCTCGAGTGTTTCGATCTTGGCCCTCTGAGCGACGACCTGGGCCGCGAGAGTCGCATTCTCCTGGCAGTCCTCCTCCAGTCATCGGTCAAGGCCTCGATATTTTTAGCATCCCTTTTTCCCTCACGCTTGGTGGTTTCGAGCTCCGCCGAAAATCTCTTGATCTCAGAGCCAATGCTCTTGATCTCCTTGTCATTACGAGAAACCTCAACGCGATCCTCCATAGCTACAACATACTCATTGAAGGCTTCCATAACCTAAAGAAAAGGAGATGACAAATAAGAACCTCAAGGAAAGACTGGTCTGTGAAGTTAGATGATGCACTATGGGCATAAAGAACAGCTTTCAAAACACCACTTGGGACAACACCTTTCAACCTAGTCTACGGAAAGGCTTGCCACCTCCCGGTTGAGCTTGAATACAAAGCCTTGTGGGCAATCAAGCTCCTGAACTTTAACATCAAAACCGCCAAGGAGAAGAGGCTGGTCCAGTTGCATGAGATAGATGAAATCAGGCTTGATGCCTTTGAAAGCTCTAGGATCTACAAAGAGAAGACTAAGGCATTCCACGATAAGAAGATCTCAAGGCGTGAATTCAAGGCTGGTGACCAAGTGTTGTTGCTTAACTCTCGGTTGAAGATCTTTCCCGGAAAACTCAAGTCAAGGTGGTCAGGAACTTTTGTGATCAAGGAAGTAAGACCGTATGGAGCTGTGGTATTGACAGGAAAGCGTGGAGAAGATTTTACAGTGAACGGTCAACGTTTAAAGCTCTACATGGCTGATCGGGAGATTGGTGAGGAAGCCTCGGTTCCTCTCTCTGAACCAATCCCAGCCTAAGAAATGAAAAAGAAGTCAAGCTAAGAGGCTTAAAACAAGAGCACTTGAGAGGCAATCTCATGTTATCCTTTGTACATATATATTATCTGCTATTTTGTTAAAAAGGATTGCAGGTCTGCGCAAGAAGGCAACCAACAAGTTTGGGGGAACTCTGCATCTCTTGCCCTCCCAATTTACCTTCCCCTACTTCTAGCTAAGGCTCAAAATAAGTGTCATCCCATCCCTGTGCATATTTAGTTTGTTTTATTCATATTTTGTGGTATTTCTTCATCTTTACTCTCACACAAGGGACTGTGTGAAGTAAGTTTGGCGGAGAGACCTGTTATCTCACATATTCTTTTGTCATTAAATTGACATAAACTATAGATAACAATTAGATTCTCTTACAAAATCAGAAAGTCACAGGTTGCATATAAATAAGAATTATTAAAGTAAAAAGAATACACATTATTAAAGATGAAAAAAAAAACAAAAACACATGATTAAAGGAGGAAAAACAAACAAACATTATAAAAAAGAGGAAAAAAACAAACACACATTATTAAAGGAGAAAAAACAAAAAAAAAACATTATTAAAGAAGAAGAAAACAAGCACACATTATTAAAGGAGAAAAAAACAAAGAAACATTATTAAAAAAGAAAAAACAGATAGACATTATTAAAATATGAACTTAAAACTTAACATCGACTAATTTCGAAATAGATCCTGGTTCAACTTCTCAAATAGTTGTTTGTTCTTGTCATTGAGATGTTCTTTTACATTTAGCTTTAAGGACATCTTCATTTTTTGTTTGATTCTTTTCTTTCATCAATTGATTTGCCTCCTCTTCTCTCTTGGCTATTTTGTCCAATTATTCCAGTTCTTGCTCTTTGAATTGTTTGTATTCATTCCATTATTTCTTGACCACTTCCAAAGCTTCTCCTTTTCTTTTCTTTTTGCCTTTCTTTTGTGATGTCTCTCTCCCCCATTGGACGGGCAACGGATCCTACAGAGTTTTAATCACTGACATCACTCGCTCGGGATCTCTTAGATCTGCTACTTGTAGAGCCAGTATTTCCTCCTACCTGACTACCAAAACGCGGTTGATCACATACATCAAGCCATTCCGACATAAAATTCAAATGTTCAATATTACCACTTTAATATAATTCATGTGTTTTTGCCAATACATCATTTTCCGACCATTCGATTTGTTGCATACGCCTAGCATTATCGTAAGTGACATTCTATTTGCCCAACTTTTTGTTCATATAGTTTAAAAGATTTCTGCATGAAGCCCCATCACGCGGAGGATCAAAAGAGCAATGCTCCTTACAATACTTAGAAACATTACTCAAATATGCTTCGCTTTTATGGTTCATGCCAACAATGATGTCTATTCCATATTTAATCCATCCACTAAGTAGCACCAAATTTTGATCAGTGGTCCATTTAGGACTTTTGCGGCGAGGTTGAGTTGAATCATCTGCATTTGCATCTGGAAAGGGTTCTCTAACACCGCTCATGACACCAAGAGCTAACTGTGTAGGAAATTTGGGAAATTCTACATTTGGAACATTTTGCATCACATGTTGGAGTATAGAAGAAAAACAAGGTGTTTGAGAAAATATTGCATCATCGATCCATAAGTTGGAAGATAATTCAGAACATATGATGGAATGAAGAAACTTGGTGGTAAACCATAATTTTGTATATTTCAGGGTTGGTTGGAAGTTTGGTTTTTAAATTGATCATTGTAGGGATTTTGGTAGTTAAACAGAAAATTAGAAGACTTTTGGGTGTTAACGAGATTATTATTAGGATCCATTTAATAAAAAGTTTTAAAACACTAAAATAGTTCATTATAATGAAAAATGACATTTTATGTATCCATATGAAATGAGAGTAGTCTCTATTTATAGATAAAAAAACCATGAATTTAGATATAATTTTATTTTTTTAAAGAAAATTTTATTATATAAAAAATGGAAACACAACATTTTATCTTATCCATATTTAAAAATAAAAAATAAAATATATATGCACAAGCCGCGCGTGCGTAAACCGCGGGTGCATAAACCGTGCGTGTGTAAGCTGCGCATGCGTACACGCACTCAACATTTCTGCCCAATCATGAAGTGCCACGTGGCTGTTCTACGACACAATTTTTGTTTCAATGGTTGAATCTTTACAACTGTGTTGAATCCACCTAGATAAACCACCATATTTCAACACCCTTAGTGATGGGTATTAAACAGTTGAAATTAATATTCAACACCTCCATTGTGGGTGGGCTAATGTCAATATTGGTGAATCTAGTTCTCATGAGAATATCAATAACATAGATAACACACAAGTTTTGAATATTTCTATAATCCTTGAAAAATAAGATGTTGGTGCTGCTAGTTTTGTTGATATATATGATCCAAGAAATGGGGACATGCTTAATGTAAAAATGATAGAAATATTAGCAGCAAATGGATCAAAAAGGTATTTTCTGTTGTAGAAGGTCCTAAAAATAAGGTTAATAGAAGATTTTTTCATCTTGCTACACTTGAGAATTACATAATGGAGAAATAAGTTGTAGAACATGGCTATGTTATTCCAGAGAATTAGATAAAACAATTTGTTTTTTGTTGTAAATTTTTAAAGAAACATATAAAAAATGTCATCTAGCAAAAGATGGTCTTTCGGACTGGTCTCATATACTTCTTAGATTAAAGGAGCATGAAAAACTAAGAAACATATGCTTAATATGAGTGCTTGGATTGAATTAAGACATAGATTAAAAAAAAACTGAAACTATTGATAAAGTTTCTCAAGAACAATTTAAGAAAGAAAAACAATATTTGAAAATGTATTATTAAGAATTATTTCCATTGTGAAATATCTTGCCAAATATAATTTGGCATTTCGTGGAACACATGAAAAATTATATGAAAATAGTACTGGTAAGTTTTTAGGATTAATAGAGATGTTAGCAGAATTTAATAGTGTTATAAGAGAACATGTTTATCGAATTACCAATGTTAGTATTTATCATCATTATCTTGGTCATAATATTCAAATGAATTAATTCTTTTGATTGCTTCAAGAATTAAGTCAAAAATCATTACAAGAATAAAAGAGGCAAACTATTTTCAGTGATGTTTGATTGTACTTCTACCTGATACTAGTCATCAAGAGCAAATGACACTCCCAATAAGGTGGTGAGGTATCACGCGACGACATGAGAAGCGCGGGGACCGATCGAGGTGGCATAGTCTCATGTTGGCACCGTCGGGATTTATCCTCATTTCTTATTGTTTGTTATTGCTTTATTGAATGTTCAAGTTAGGTACTTGTGCTATATTGTGTGATGACTGATGGTGATTGATTTCGGAGTTTAGAGCTTTACTCACTGAGTATTTGTCAAAATGCTTACCCTTCCTTTCTTTTCATGTGTGTTCGACGAAGTGCAGGTGTAGTCGTTTCGATGTGGTGCTGAGTTTTCGGATTATTGAGATTACTTTAAGTTATTTCATTTTAAGATTTGATTCATTGTTTTAAGCGTTTATTATTTGTTTTAGTACGGTTTCATAAAACTTTTGAATTCGATCTTTGGTAATAATATTTGCTTTGGTCTTTTAAAGTGTTTTTTGTGAGTGGAAGCAATGTGAATTTATGACGTCTCTTTTAAGTAAGAGGCGGACGTGACCAGATTAGATTGATATCTTATTAGATTCAGAAGATGATGCAGTTGTCGTAAATAATAGCAAAGGGAAGGACGATACGAGGAAATAAAGATGAGGGTGGACAAATTCTTCCTATATATATTTTAAATATATTGTGTATTTTTATTTTGTAAAGTGGTTTTAATAGTTATGTATAAATAAACATTGTTGTAAATTCGAGGTGATATCAATAAATTAGGCCCGACTAAAACGAAAAACTCTGATAATTTTAGCAGTATTATTGTGGATATATACATATTGTACCAAAAATGTGAGAACACCTTTTTTAATTTTCAGTGTGTCAAAAAATGATTCGAGAAGCGTAGAAGGAAAAAATGGAAACAACTGCAAATAACAGAAAAGCGCATCTGAGAACAACAAAAAGGACAATCTCTTTCTAATCTGTTGTTGTCGTCGTTGCTGGGTCACAGATCTCCTCTTTGTTTTTGTTGTTCTTTTTCTCCAAATTCAACACAAATCTTTGTGATTCTCAAGAAAGTCACGCGAGAAACCTAGACGAGGAGACCCAGAAAGGGAAGGAGATAGATGTACTATTAGGGCATACGTTGCTCGTAGCTCCTCCTCTCGCTCTCAACATTTGTTTGTTGCGTTGATTCGTCTCAGAAACAAAAAAGATTTTCGCAATTGTGACGTGTGTGCCAAGGAACTAGGTGAGTTTCTGTCTTGATCTTTTCATGTGTGATGGGACAACGTATTGATGAACGAGATGATTGTTGATTTCATCTATCTATTGTTTATTATATTATCGATAAATTTAGGTTTATTTCGATATTACGTGAGATGAACGCAACATCAATTCCATAGGAGAAATCATCAAAAACCAACACTTGTAAGCGGATGAAGCAACAAGCCCCAAGGGTTTATTTATTATATGGGGCGAGCATTGGAATCATCTGTTTCTCTCTTTTCACTTAGCTCTTGTTGCAAATCAAAGTATCTACTAAACTTGGAATGGCTTGTTCCCAGAGAAGCCTTCCCACAGATAGGGAGAATGAGCAGGTGTGTGGTGTTTCCACCTCTCTTGAGCTTCTCTCTTTTTTTTTTTTTACCTTCATTTTAGTAAAAAAAAAATAAAAAATTGATGCAGGCGATAGCAATTCTGAAGAAAGGAGCGTATCTTTTGAAATACGGCAGGCGTGGGAAACCTAAATTCTACCCTTTTCGGCTTTCGAGTGTATGCATTGCATTCATAATGAACTTATTATCTGTCCTTTACAGCTCCAAAAGTCATTGTGATGGTGATACTGTATTTTGTTTTAAATGCAATGCAGGATGAAATCTTTTTGTTATGGTACTGTGGGAAAACAGAGAAACGTCTTAAACTAAGTTCTGTGACAAGGATCATACCTGGACAGCGTACTGTAAGTTTTTTATTAATGCATTTCTTCGGTAACACTTGTGCTGTAGGTTTTTTTAAGAAAAATAAATGTTACTGTAACAACTTCTCCAGTCAGTTTTCCGACGATACCCTCAGCCCACCAAGGAATATCAATCTTTTTCTCTTATTTATGGCGACCGTTCTCTTGATTTGGTTAGTAGTCTTTTCTCTATTGTTCCCTGACAAAGCATTAATCTATGTTATAACTTAAAGAGGTATAAGCATGTATTGAAACTTTGCGGATTAGGTGTGCAAGGACAAGGACGAAGCTGAGTTCTGGATCACAACCCTTCGAGCTCTTCTCTCACGAAACTGCTCTTCTTCATTAGTACTTCACTCAAGAAGCCGTAGCTTTGTTCCTGACTATGGAGGAGAACAAAGTAGCTCCAACAATAATTCACTTTCCAATATCAGATCAGTCAGCAGTGATACAAGCTGCGAGGTCTTTCTAGCTTCAAGATTTGTTACGTACTTAATGTCCTATCCCTTATATGGTAAATATTGCAGGAACATGCGAAAAAGGCTTCAGGATCTCACATTAACACTCCACAGAGACTAGGGAAAGTTTTCTCAGAGGTGTTGTCACAAACAGCAGTACTAAGAGCACTCGCTTTGGACGAACTGGTGCATAAACCTCATAACACATCTCCAGAGACATTAGAGAATCGACCTACTAACAATCATTCCCCTGCTGTTGATACAAGTAAATATACAGTTTCCAGCGCACTGAGCTCATCTAGTCAAGGATCTACTTTTGAGGACTTGAAGTCTCTGTGTGATGTCTTTGTCTGGGGAGAAAGTATTGGAGATGGGTTATTGTTAGGATGTGGCGGTGGTGGTGCTATGCACAAAAGTGAAAGCAGCTCTTCCCTAACGGCTGCTGAAACCTTTTTGCCCAAAGTTCTGAAATCACACGTGGCACTTGACGCACAGAGCATTTCATGCGGTACCAACTATGCAGTGCTGGTCACAAAGCAGGGACAGATGTACAGCTGGGGAGAAGAATCTGGAGGCAGGCTAGGACATGGAGTTTGCTCCTACGTTCCACAGCCCAAACTCATCGATGAGTTTGACGGATCAGCGGTAGAGTTAGCTGACTGTGGGGACTTTCACACGTGTGCTGTAACATCCTCAGGGGACTTGTATACTTGGGGAGATGGAGCTCACAACGCTGGGCTCCTTGGACTTGGTAGTGAAGCTAGCCATTGGAAACCAGTACGAGTCCTTGGCCAGATGGAGGGTATAAATGTCAAAACCATCTCTTGCGGACCTTGGCATACAGCTTTTGTGACGTCAGAAGGTAAGTTGTTCACATACGGTGATGGTACTTTTGGTGCGCTTGGACATGGAGATCGTGTGAGCACTAGCGTACCGAGAGAAGCAGAGGCGCTAAGTGGCTGCAGGACAATAAAGATAGCTTGTGGCGTTTGGCATTCAGCTGCTGTTGTCAGTGTTTTCGGCGAGGCAGCGTCGTCGGGAAAGCTCTTTACTTGGGGTGATGGAGAGGATGGGAAACTCGGACACGGGGACAAAGAGTCTAGACTAATCCCATCATGTGTAGCTGAGCTGAATGCAACTAGCTTCCAGCAAGTAGCTTGTGGGCAGAGCGTTACTGTTGCTCTCTCTGCTTCTGGGCAAGTTTATGCAATGGGGGTTCTTGATCCGGTTCACGAAAACGTCGTGAGAGCTCCTTCTTGCATTGAAGGAGGTCTAGGAAAGAGCTGCGTCCAGGAAGTGGCTTGCGGGTTTCACCATATCGCGGTTTTGAACTCGAAAGCCGAGGTTTACACTTGGGGCAGAGGATCGAACGGGCAGCTCGGGCACGGAGATACCGAGAACAGACGTTTGCCGACACTTGTGAGAGCTTTGAAAGGAAAACAAGTGAGGAAAGTGGTGTGTGGCTCTAACTACACAGCCACCATTTGTCTTCACAAACCCATCACCGGTACGGATAGTTCTAGGTGTTCTGGTTGTCGCCATCCTTTCAACTACATGAGGAAGCTACACAACTGTTACAACTGTGGGAGTGTCTTCTGTAACGCGTGCACTAGCAAGAAGTCGTTAGCAGCAGCCATGGCTCCCAAGACCAACAGGCCTTACCGCGTTTGCGATGACTGCTACATCAAACTCGAAGGAGTTCGAGAATATTTAGGAACTCCAGCCAACAACAGTGCTAGATTCTCAAACGCGAGTCTACAGTCTAGCATTAACGAGATGGACGATTTTGGTACAACACCGCAGCGTCAGCTTCTTAGAGTGGACTCGTTTGATTTCTTCAGACAGTCCAAGATCCCTGATCTCAAAACCATAGGTGAAACTTCAGGAGGAAGTCACGCCTCTTCTTCAAGTGGTTTTAACCTGAAAGGGATACGACAACTCTCGAGACTCGCTTCTTTTGATTCTGTTAATCAAGAAGGCAAACAACGTACCAAGCATTGCGCTTCGAAATCAGACACCTCCTCTCTTGTAAGACACTCGGTGACTTGTGGTCTCCCGTTTTCGCGTAGAGGTTCTGTTGAGTTGTTTCCTTTGTCGATAAAATCCAGCCCGGTTGAATCCGTTGGGAATACTTCGGACTTCACCGCTGACATAACAGATACAGAGTTTCTGCAAGAAGGGACAAAGAAACCAAATCAGTGCCTTAACCAGGAGATATCAGTTCTCAAAGCACAGGTACCATTTAAACCGCGTGTTTAATCAAATGTTTATATAAATGTAACTTTTTACTAACTCTCAGGTGGAAGAGCTTACTCGTAAAACAAAACAACTCGAAGCAGAACTTGGAACGACATCGAAGAAGCTTGAAGTTGCGGTCTTAATGCAGCGTGATGATGCAGAGAAGATCAAAACTTCAGAAGAGATAGTCAGGTCCCTAACTCTGCAGGTACACACATTCACATTTCTTCCTTGAAATATGATTTTCGAGCTCTAGTAATGGAGGTTTCAATGCTGCTTCTTCTTGTTGTAGTTGATGGACGCGACCAAGAAAGGAGTAGACAAGACAAGGAGACGCCGAAGCTCGTTTTGATGTAATCCTTTTAACTATATATAGAGAACAAGAAAGCAAAGAAACAGGGGGATAGATTGAGAATACAAGATTGAATGTAAAATACGACAAGTGTAATAATAAAGCTCTAACCAAATTACATATTACATTTTTGTATAATATTATTTAACTATGGAACAAGAACATAAAACACACTTGTGTTCGAAACTGACAAAACAAAACAAAATTGAAAGTACAACCTTTTGATTTTGGTTTTAGTGAAAAATCAACAGAAGCTTCTTCATTTCGCTAATAATGGCCAAGCTAATGCTCATCATCTGGTTCGCCGTCACCATCTCTTTCTTAATCTCGTTTCTCACGACTGTTCCCGAGGTTAGGGTTTAACGGGAAGATGGAGAAGGAAGAGGTCAAAATCTCAACTATCTTAAATAGAAAAAATTAATCTCATATACTCTTACTTAATCTACATAATTCTCATACACTTAATAAAATAACATAATTCTAATTTTACCCTTATTATTTTTTCTTCCTTTTCAATTATCGATTTTCAAATTTTAGATCTCATAAATGTAAAACTTGGTATAACAAAGAGTTTTAGTTTAACTTAAGGGTTTTTTACAGAATTGACCTACAACTGAAATTCAAACACAAAACTAACTTCCTTTGTTTTTGGAAATTGGTTTTGCCTTATTCACCCCACAAGTTCATATAATTCACGAAAATGCCATCAACTTTTTTTTTTATTTTTTTTCGAAAATGACATTTTTACTCTCTCACCCTCATCATCTTCAAGTAATTACAAGATTGTCATTGTCATCAATACCCTAACCACCATGAACAACCAATTTGAAGCTCTTAATACTCCCAAAATCGAGTTACCCTTCTTCTCTTTCCATTCTTATGAACTAAACACAACTTATCTCTCACTTTCTCTCCACATTGAGTTAAAAAAAACCAAGATTTTGATTTTACATTTTTTATGGTTCATAAAGTCATAGAAGCTAATGATTATGAGTGGGTCACTTTCGTTTGAGATTCTGTGTGCTTGGAGAAACCTTATGTGTGCTAAGGAAGTTATCTCACTAATTTAAGGTATGAAATCGAATTTTTTTCCAGATCTGTTCGTCGTCTGGCAGTAGACGACTTACCTGGAAGCCGTCCGGTCAACGCAGAGGTTATTTTTGCAATTGACTTTGAAATTTGTTTTCTGAGACGACTGAAAGTTAAGTCGTCTGATTTTGTTTGGTTACAAAAAAATCTCCAAACAACCTAGACGACTTACATTTCAATGGTCATAGGTTAGTTTTGCATTTGACTGGATTATTTCAGAAGTTTGACTTTCCCGGACGACTTACATTTCAGTCGTCTGGTGAAAATTGAAATATCAATATTTTATTAACACTAAACGACTTACAATTAAGTCGTTATAGGTTAGTTTTGCAATTGAAAAAAAAACTTCAATATTTAATTATACCCAGACGAATTATAATTCAGTCATCCGCCCGATGACTTTCATGTAAGTCGTCCATGATTTTATTCCGATATTCTGGTCAAGCCTCGTAAATCCTGGACGACTTACAAGTAAGTCGTCTAACGGACGACTGAATTGTAAGTCGTCTATATATAATTAAATATTGAAGTTTTTTTTTCAATTGCAAAACTAACCTATGACGACTTAATTGTAAGTCGTCTAGTTTTAAAAAAAATATTGATATTTTAATTTTCACGAGACGACTGAAATGTAAGTCGTCCAAGAAAGTCAAACTTTTGAAATAATCCAGTCAAATGCAAAACTAACCTATGACGACTGAAATGTAAGTCTTCTAGGTTTATTGGAGTTTTTTTTTTAACCAAACAAAAGTAGACGACTTATTTTTCAGTCGTCTCAAATAACATATTTCAAAGTCAATTGCAAAAATAACATCTATGTTGACCAGATGACTTATATTTTAGTCATCTGGAATACTTAGATTGAAGTCGTCTGCGTCGACCTAAATGGACGACTCTCTGGAAGTCTACTAGATGACCTCCGTGGATGTCGTTTGCGTTAATGTTTAATAAACTTGCATTTTCTCTAAAACTATAAAGATTTTTTAACATTTTCTTGTTAATTCATGTTTATTAATGAATATTTGGGCTACTGAATAAAATTTATAACTTAATTGGTGATATTTATGAGGTTACCAACATTCACGTTAATTAAAGTTTCTAACTGATCCGAGAAGACTTCAGTGGAAGTCTTCTCCGCTAGTTTTTAAGTCTTCTACATTAGTTTTTGAATAACTTGTATTTTTAAGAGTGATAAGTAACTTCAAGATATGTAAAACTCATATTTACAAAATATGTTCTCTCCCTTAGTTTTACTAAATTTAACTAAGTTTTTCAACGCAAACTTATAAAAAATATGATATGCTTTGACTAGTTACTATTGTTTGTTTCCATCTCTTAAGTATTATTGTTATAGACAATAATGATGATTATTGTTATGAGTTGGAAGAAGGGTTAAAATGCTTCTTAAAATGTTGTATCAACATAAAGCTACCAACATTCTTGTTTATTAAGATGAAAAAAAGGCCATTGGAGTTTATTATTGCATATGAGAGATCCAAATATAAGAAAAAAGCTACTGAAGTCTATTATTTCATTGATTTGTAAATGTGTAAACACATTGTTAGCACATATATTACATCTTGGGAAACATTATTACTGATTTTACAAAAAAATCACAACTAAAAGAGTAGACATGCAATTCACAAAACAGACCACAAACAAAACTATTATAGATCATTCCTCTACAAAGACAAGCTTGGACTCCACTTGATATGGAAGAAGACTTTGTCAGAAGACTTCCAGGAAGTCTAGACGACTTTTAGGAAGTCCAGACGACTTCCAGGAAGTCCAGACGACTTCCAGGAAGTCCAGACGACTTTCAGGAAGTGTAGACGACTTTCAGGAAGTCCAGACGACTTTCAGGAAGTCCAGACGACTTTCAGGAAGTACAAACGACTGAACTGGAAGTAGTCTGGAACACTTCCTGGAAGTCGCTAGTGCATTATATTTTAGACTACTAACAGGTATGTCGTCCCAGAAGTCTTCCAGATCTGAAAAACCTGCATATCAAATCCAGATCTGAAAAACCTGCATATCCAAAAACGTTCAAATAGCTTAAAAACAGAAAAAATAAGTGAAAGATTAGATAAATCTACCTTTATAGAACACACAAAAAATACATATCTAAAATTAATAGATCTACTTTTAAATGAGTGGAAGATGAGTACCATCTGATTAAAAACCTGCAAAAAAGATAGATTAGTAAGAAAGACATGAGACAAAACTAAAAAATTCATATAAAGTTTAGTGTTTTCAAGTCAAAGAGATTAGAGTGGGTTTGGAGAATTTTAGTTTGGGAGAAAAGTAAGAACTTTATACAACAAAAAGTTACCAAATGAAGAAAAATCAGACATAAAAACTTACCAAAACGCTCAGATCTATTATGAAAGGGAGACTTCGTCAGAAGACTTCCATGAAGTCCAGATGACTTCCAGGAAGTCCAGACGAAGTCGTCTGGAAGTCTTCTTCGAAGTCGTCTGGACTTCATGGAAGTCATCTAGACTTCAAATCCATATCTGAAAAATCTGCATATCCAAAAACGTTGAAATGACTTAAAAATAGAGAAAATGAGTGGAAGATTAGATAAATCTACCTTTATAGAACACACAAAAATACATATCTAAAATTAATAGATCTATCTTTAAATTAGTGGAAGATGGATACCATCTAATTAAAAACCTGCAAAAGAGATAGATTAGTAAGTAATACATGAGACAAAACTGAAAAATTCATATAAAGTTTGGTGTTTTCAAGTCAAAGAGATTAGAGAGAGGTTGAAGAGTTTTAGAGTGATGAACATTACATTTTTGTTGCAGCCATTTGAGAGGAGGAGAGAGAATGTATTAATTTTTCTTAATATAGGGAGACAAAAAATCCAATTAGGTTAAATATTTTTGATTCAGACGACTTCCTAGACGACTTACTTAAGCGGGAAACTAAAATAGAAGACTTTTCAGATGACTTACAAGTAAGTCGTCTGGTTTAAATTATTTAAGCGGGAAAATAATTTTTTTTAAAATTTTAGGCGGGAATATTTGGACGACTTACATGTAAGTCGTCTGTTTTAATTTCTTCACCAGACGACTGAAATGTAAGTCGTCTAGACCCTAAATATAACCCCTAAACTTATTTAACTAACGAAACACTTCATAAAATCAAATTAAACTTCAAAAGTGTTTACTATACACAAAAATAAACACGTATAGGTAAACAATTATTTTTTTCAAAAAAACATTCAAGCTTTCCAAAATCTAACCCTAAGAATACATACAATACTACAACATATGTTGCCAAACTCTAGACCAAAGAATACCATGATTCACTACCTACACTCATCTATGTTGAAAACAATTCAATTTCGCTATATTTTAATTTATATCACTTAAAATTGTTTATAATTACATGATTTTAATTTTTCACTTATCAAAATACTTATTTTTAAATTTATAAATTATTTTTAAGATCAGCTACACCAGAAGACTTACTTTGAAGTTGTCCAGACAACTTCCAACATCTCAGACGACTTACTAGGGCTATATTCGTAAAGATAGCTTCTGTGTTTTTGTTTGGTCACAAGGAGCTGAGCTGTAATTTCACAAGGCTTTTAGGTTAGTTTTGTATTTGATTCAAGTTTGGGTATAGGTTTGAGATTAAAGTCAAGTTGTGGGTTAGTATTGGCTTAACTTATAACATATTTTGACCCGCTTTTAATTTTAAAAAGTGCATGCATATTTTCGATTTATTCCTAATTGATCTAAAGTTGCTTTTATTTTTTGTTTCATATTTAACAATTGATTTTTTTTTATGTTTTATCATTTGTTATTATTATTTTCAAAGTATGTTATTTAAAATTTTAAGTATGAATATCTATATATAATAGTTGGGTGAGGTGCTATTAATCTATGTTATTAAAAAAAATTATCAAAAATTAGGATAAAGATTTTTTAACATATCAGTTGTTATTAATCTATTGTCATATAAATAACATTTGAAACATTTGATATGGTTTATGTCAAACGTTTATAAAATCATGATCTTTTTCTAAACACATTTGAGTGAAATAAATATGAGTTTACTAAAATGTAACATAATTTAATTGTTGCTATAAATGGGGTCAGTTTTAATATTTAGTTGTATTTAATAGGTTAAACTAACAAATGAATAAATCCAAACAACTTTTTAAGTAGATTTTTGGAAATGATTCTCTTTTAATAATATAGATAAATAACTAAACCCTTGTTTTACCAAATTTTACCTCTAGCTTTACCAAGTTATACCTCGACAATAGTTTAATTGGGTAAAACTAGATGTCAGTTATATCTCATGTTCAAAAAATCGCTTTAGACGGGCACTTGGCTGGCAAATATATATTCAGTGGCCAACTACCGCGGCGTAGTGAGTCAAATCGGACATTAAACCAGATTTTGATTTTTAGGAAAAAATCTTGTTTTTGTTTCATCCTACTATATATTAAATGAGAAGACACTTAATTAAGTGACTTTTGATGATGTGCCGCTCATATAAGAGCTTTCATTTTTTTAACATTGATTTTTTTTTTGAAGAGGTCCAACGTATTTCAATATAACAAAACAGATTGTGAGTAGAACACCCGAAACAAATGTAACAATAAAAAACGATAAAACAGTAAAAGATACCAATAGGTATCATCAAAGCTTCAAAAGAGACCAAGCGGATCTTACGAAGAGCGAGCAGAAGCATGAAGAGGATGAATGCTCATTAAACATGCAAGTAGAAGCTCATACTAGGGTTATAACCTTGAGGGTGATGACATGATTTAACTAAATCGGACCACCGCAGGCTAGTAGTACCAAGGTCAGATCGAGGTCCTTATATATTGAGCTACAAGGGAGCAGTGGAATCACAAGGAAGAGAGTCTGGTGCTGCTGGTAACAATCAGAGGTCAGGTCAACAAGGTCCAAGAAATAAGAACTACAAGGGCAAAGGTTTTGCCTATGATAATATAGTAAATATGAGGATCACAACAAACCTGGTTATAAGAGATCAAAATGGAGATTTTTCAAGGAATTTGAGACAGCCAATTCATCTTCTTCCTAAAAAAGACATCAAAGAGGTATGCTATGGATTCAAGAGGCATAAATGATCTCAACACTCAAGACATAGGACAACATTTAGATGAGAATCAAAAGCTCATGCTCGATGATTTTAGAAGTGGAAAGAGTGGTGAAAAAAGCCAGCTTTCAGTTTCTAAGACTCACAAGTCCCTTACTTTTGAAGATAACTCCTCGACAATTGCTATGGAAGACTTGAAGAGTGCTGAAGATACACTCCATAAAGAGGCAGATGTCCCTAAAGAAGCAGATATAAAGGAAAGTGAAAGATAGAAGATAGAGAAGATGTAAGATATTGTTGAAGATAATAGTCCTGTTCTTTTGCTTGACGCAGTGCGTCACCAAAATATAGAAGAATTTAAAAGGACAGGTCAGCAATAAATTAAAATACAGAGCCAAAGGATTGACGCAAGCCCCACGTCAAGATTGCACGGGAGACGCTGCATTTTACAGTGGCGAAGAAAACACCGAAAAGATCACTTGCGACAGTCGCCGGCGGGAAATATGTAAGGACGCTGCGTTTACATTTCTTTGTTTTGTTCGTTAGATTTTGGTTTTCGCCGCTGACGCTCCGTCCTGCAAAAGAACAGACCTAATGACTCTGAGTTAGTTCTTGAGGTGGAATCTACTGAGACATCGGAAGAGAAAGCCTCCGATCATGTGCAACTGGGTCTTACTGACGTGGATTTAGGTATGGAAGAGGATCACTACAAGAAAACAGCGGCATACCGAGGGAAAAAATCGTCGGTATGTCGTCGGAATAACACTATTCCGACGACATACCGACGAAACAAGTCCTCGGAAATAACTCCTCGGAAATTCATTTTTCCTCGAAAATTTTCGACGGAATTCCAAGGAAATGAATTTCCGAGGAAACTCCGAGGACCACCAGTTTGTCGGAAAGGTCCTCGGAATATACCGAGGGAGGACTTCCTCGGGATATTTCGATGGAATTTCCGATGGTCCAATCCTCGGAAGTTCCGACGAAATGTTTCTCGGAATTTTCATCGGGAATTTCCGAGGAACGGAGCCCTCGGAAAATTCTGAGAAGGAGTCCCTCGGTATATTCCGACGACTTATTCCGAGGAAATGTTCGTCGGAAATTTTCGAGGGTTTATTTCCTCGGAATTTCAAAAAAAAATAATTTTTTTAAAAAATTAAATTTTTTGAAATTTTAATTCGAAAATATAAAATTAAAATTAAAATTGAAAACATATTAGATAATATTCAAAGTTGTACAAATAAAAATAAACATTCCGAGTTTTGGGAAAAAAAAAAAAACGGGTCTTGCACGTTCGGGAACACCTCGTTCGGGTACATCCTCTTCATCATCTCCATCATTTGCTCGTTCAGCCTCTTTTGTGCCTCATAGCCCGCCTGTTGAGCCGCCATCTGGGTCTCCAACACAGATATGCGATCATCCTTGTCCTTCAACTGAGCCGTAAGTACTTCTGGATCAACAAAGGGCGGTGGTGCAGAAAAAGGAGCAGCCGACCGGGAGCGATGACCCAAACCGACCAAACGTCCCTTCTTCTTTGGAACCGACTGAAATAGAAAATAGCCAAATTTAAATAATATAAAAAGATGATAAAATAAAAATCAAGAAATAAATGAATTGAACTTTAAAAAAAAAAAACTTACCGATTCAACGATTTCGTTGATTTGAACCCGGGACAAGTTGGTCGAAGCCGTCGAATCGTCATCCTCGGTTTGAAGCTGAGACACTTCGTCTTGCACCTGAGTTTGAACCAGGGTGACCACGTCCCTCACAAGACCATCATCAATCTGGCCGGTCTTCTTGTTGGTATACGCCCTCTTCATTAGGGCGAGATCATCAACCGGCTCGCCATCATTTTCTTCCGCCTTGAAAAAAACATAAATTAAACAAACATTAGAAATTTGAAAAAATGCACAAAAAATAAAATTTCAAAACTTAAATAATTGAAGAAAAAGCGGCTGAACTTACCATGCGATCCCCCAGAGTGGCAATAGATTGAGCACCCAAGTTATGCTTGAAGACGTCCTTCCCTTTACGCTCGCTCCTGCGGTTGGTGGAGTTGGTGGAAGAAGTTTCTTTCGTCTCTTCCTTATCCCAATGCACACACAACTCCTTCCAGACCGTGTTGTTCATCGAGTTTGAGACCTTTTAATTAAAAAAAAAAACAAAATAGTTAAATAAATTAAAAAATAGTTTAATAAATTAAAAACAACCTTGTTTATTTCCCACTTCTTCTTCCACTCGTGCATCTGCTTCCCATAGTTGTCCATAACTTTAATGGTGATAGATAAAGAGCGTATCATCAGAATTCCAGTTGAATTCTTGCTGAAAAAATAACACAATTAGTAGAAATTTTATATTAAAGATTAAAAATATAAGTAAAAAATTAGAATACTTACCGCAAACTGACGAAACCACAGATGCTGCTTGTCGGTAGGGAAGTCAGTGAAAGTCGGATGTCCCTTGTCGAGGGCCGAGTACATCATACGGTTGATCCATGCGCTGATCCCGTTCCCAGATCGGTTGAACCTAATAAAAAGAACAAATTATTAATAATGAATCAAATTTTAATGAAAAAAAATAAGTTTAATTACCATGTTTGACCCCGTCCATGTGGATACGGAGTGAGATAGGGAAGATGGTCACGACCGGGCTGTCGAACCAACTCCGCAACACTCATCACTCCCGGAGGATCCGGAGGAGCAGGAGCGGGTGCAGCAGCGGGAGCGGGAGGAGCAGGAGCGGGAAATGGAGAGGGAGATGTATGGTAGGAGCTGTGGGGCGAAGCGGAATCCTGAATATGGCTGGACGAACCCCGAGACTGGCTCCCCGTACCACCACGACCACGACGCTGTCGAGGCCGGGTCTGATCATTAGTTCTAATAACTTTAATAAATAAAAAAACAGTTTAAATAAAAAATAGTTTAAAAATAGTTTTTAATCACAAAAATATAAATAGTTTAATAATTACAAAAAATAGTTTTAATAAATAAAAAATAGTTTAATAATTACAAAAAATAGTTTTAATAAATAAAAAATAGTTTAATAATTACAAAAAATAGTTTTAATAATATTAAAAATGTTTAATAAATATAGAAATTTATATTATATATAATGTTTTTTTTAAAAAAAAAATCCCAAATAATAGTTTAATAAATCCCAAATATAAATAGTTTAATAATTACAAAAATAGTTTTAATAAATAAAAAATAGTTTAATAATTACAAAAAATAGTTTTAATAAATAAAAAATAGTTTAATAATTACAAAAAATAGTTTTAATAATATTAAAAATGTTTAATAAATATAGAAATTTATATTATATATATTTTTTTTTAAAAAAAATCCCAAATAATATTTTTTAATCACAAAAAAAGTTTTATAGATATTAAAAATGTTTAATAAATATATAAATGATTTTATAATGCAAAAAATAGATTTTATATACAAAAAACGTTTTCATATTATATACACATAATTATCAATTAGATTTTTGTAACCACAAAATTAATAAAAACTAAAAAAAAAATTCCAAATCAAGTGAATACCATAATCAAACTCGATTTTACACAATCCCACCATTCACCCTAACAAAAATCTATAAATATCATTCCAAAATCATCAAATCTACTTAAAAACTTAACAAATCTAACCTAAGAGAGTGGGATAGGGTTCATACATGATGCAGTGACTGAAATTGAGGAGGATTAGGGCGGATTCGCCGGAAATCGTCGAGAGAGAAGGGAGGAAACGCCGGAAATCTCGAGAGAGAAGAGAGAGTTCGGCGGAGAGGAAGAGAGAAATGGGGAAGAAGATCTGGTTCGACCTAATAAAATGAGGCGTCCGACGGAAAATGTCCGTCGGAATTTCCTCGGAATTATTAAATATTCGTGTCGGAATTTCCTCGGAAATCATTAATTCAATTTTCGCGAAATATTTGGCGGCTTGGTTTACCCGGTTAAATGAAAATATTCCGAGGAAATAGGGTTTGGGGTTTCAAAACATCGATTTTTTTTTGCCGTATTTCATTTCTTATACAATTGTAATGCATACCATTGACGATTCTTTGTATAGATAATCATAAACCATGAAATAACAAAATTTGAAAAATAATTGTAAGTATTCCCTTTACCGTTTATTAAAGTGTATAAGTGTTTCTCTTATGTTGTGTGGTTTTTGTTCATGCAATTGTAAAAGTGTATGTTATTGGGTAAAACACCAAAGTTTGACTTCATAATCTGGTTAAGACACTTAATGAAGGTTATATACGTGTTATTCAATCCGCAAAACGTTGTTTTCGGTTAAAAACTCCAAGTTCCTCGGAATTCCCTCGAAATATTTCCGAGGAAACCCTTATCTTCCTCCGAATTCCGTCGGAATATTCCAAGGAAATTCCGAGGAAAAAGACTCTATAATCAAATCCCTAAATCGACAAGGTCTAATCTGAGGAAATTCTGAGGAAAACCTATCTTCCCTCGGAATTTCCTCGGTATTTCTATTAAAAAAAAAAAAGTCGATGCTAGTCTGTTTCCGAGTCATCATTACCAGATGAATCTGAATCTGGATCTTGGTGAAACTCTCCAATCACTGGTTCATCCTCTACGTGAACGGCGGCTTCCTCTCCGAAGTCGGTTAAATCGACTACAAGGCCAACTCCAGCTAAATCTTCTGCTGCACTTAAGTTGCCGGATGTGCTTGGTTGTAGTGGGTCTTCCAGCTCAGAACTTCCCTGAACTCGGCCTCTCGGGTTGAGTGTTGTAACAGTAACCCATAGATCATCTCTGTTCCTTACCCGAGGGTACTTGATATAACAAACCTGTAACATTAAAAAAATTATTAGTAAAATTATAAATTAATACACATGATGATGAATCATTCTGAATAATTAACATTTAATTACCTGATCGGCCTCAGAAGCAAGAATGAAAAGATCATAATATTGCAGCTTTCGCCTCGAATTTACTGATGTAACACCAAATGCATCTTTTCTCACACCTCGATCTGAAGTGTTGTCGTGCCAATCACAATAGAAAACAGTACATCGCAATCCAACCATGCTCAAATACTTGATTTCCAAAATTTCATGTATGTGTCCGTAGTATACATCATCTCCTGATGCAGAACAAACGCCAGCATCATAAGTCGTACTCGAACGTCTCCTCTTCTGAGTTGTGAATGCATATCCTCGAGTACAAAATCTCAGATATGACTTCACAACAAAGTTTGGTCCAACGACCATCTCGCGTATCCAATCGTCAAATGTTTCACCTCTGGCCAAACCAGCAGACACCTATTAATAGCACATATATATGTTATATCAATAAATGTGAATTAGTATAAATATGTGATAAATGATATTTTAATTTGTTTAAAGCACTCACATAAGTAAACATCCATCCAGCAAATTCTCTCTGCTTCATTTTTTCTAGTTCGTCCTCTGTGGCGTATCTATATTCGAACCGCTTTTCTGCCATGAAAATCCTGTACATATTATGACAATAATGTAATTAATTAAGATTTAAATTTCAACTTGTTAAAATAAAAATTTGTAAGCTAATTTATTTACCTCTCATATTGAAGAACATCTTCACAGTTGGTGAGCAAATATGTTTGCAAATGACTACGCTATTGCTCAGTAAGTCAACGGTCCTTTGGTTTTCCGCTAAGTCGTCCAACGTCTGTGAAAATGTCTGGAACCGTAACATGATATGTTGCCCATTCGTCTCTATCATCATGCCGAGCAGGTCTTCTGTTTTTGGTCTGAACTTCTGCTGGAAAGTAGTACTCGGCAAAGTTTGAAGTTTCTTCATTGATCATCTGTGCGACTATAGAACCTTCCACCCTACTTAAATTTTTCACCATTTTCTTCAAATGGAACATATACCGCTCATACAGATACATCCATCTATACTGCACAGGACCACCAAGTTCCAATTCTCTTGCCAGGTGAATAACAAGATGCTCCATAACATCAAAAAATGAGGGAGGAAATATCTTCTCAAGGTTGCACTGAATCACGGCTATGTTAGTCTTCAAATTTTCAATACCTTCAAGAGTCACTGATCTCGTGCATAAATCGCGAAAGAAACCACTTATCCCTGCAATTGCTTCATGAACATTTCGTGGTAATAGTTCCTTGAAGGCAAACGAAAGGAGGCGCTGCATCATTACATGGCAATCGTGGCTTTTCAAGCCAGTAAACTTTCCTTCTTTTCTGTCGATACAGTTACGCAAATTAGATGCGTAACCGTCTGGAAATTCCACATCGTTTAAAATCCAATCAAAGAACGCATCTTTTCCCTCTGCATCAAGTCGGTATATGGGAAAAGGAGCCCTACCATTGTCATCAACATGAAGTTCTGAACGAGCACATATATCGACTAAATCCAGTCTTGACTTCAAATTATCCTTTGTTTTACCTTGAACATTAAGGATCGTGTTCATGAGATTTTCAAAAAAGTTCTTTTCAATATGCATGACATCTAAATTATGCCTTAGCAGATGATCCTCCCAGTATGGCAGATCCCAGAAAATACTTTTTTTGTGCCAGTTATGTAGGTCTCCAACACCATCTACCGGAAAACGCTCATGTCCACCGACGTCTGGCGTCCTTTCTGCACCAAAATCTCTTAGTTGTGTCTTCAAATCTTCCCCACAAATTTCCGGAGGTGGACTGTCAAACACCCTCTTGTTCTTCATAAACAAATTCCCACTCCTACGATATGGATGATCAGGTGGTAGGAATCTCCTGTGACAGTCAAACCAACACGTTTTTCTTCCGTGTTTTAGTTGGAAAGCATCAGTGTTATCTTGACAATATGGACATGATAGCCTTCCATGCGTTGTCCATCCAGATAACATACCATATGCTGGAAAATCATTTATTGTCCACATTAGTACTGCCCGCATTTGAAAGTTTTCTTTACACGAAACATCGTATGTTTCAGCACCTTGAGCCCATAGTTGTTGCAACTCATATATTAGTGGCTGAAGAAACACATCAAGTGATCTCTTAGGATGCTCTAGTCTGGGAACGAGAATCGAGAGAAACAAAAACTCTCGTCGCAAGCACAAGTTTGGGGGTAGGTTGTATGGTGTAAGAATGACTGGCCATAGAGAATTCTGTCTTCCACTCTTGCCAAACGGGCTGAAACCATCAGTACATAATCCAAGGTAGACATTTCTTTTCTCATACGCAAAGTCGGGATACTTTGATTGAAAATACTTCCACGCTTTTGCATCTGAAGGATGTCTGATCTCACCATCTGTTGAGTGCTTCGCATGCCATCTCATTGTTTGCGCTGTGCGTTCAGACAGATACAACCTCTGCAACCTTTCCGTCAAAGGCAAATACCACATCCTTTTATATGGCACTGGAACTCTTCCAGTCGTATCTTTATAACGAGGCTTTCCACAAAATTTGCATGTAACCCGCTGTTCATCCGCCCTCCAATAAATCATGCAGTTGTCGCTGCATACATCTATTACCTGATACGATAAACCAAGACCAGCTACGAGTTTCTGAACCTCGTAGTATGAACCAGGAGCTACATTATCCTCGGGTAGAATACCTTTTACAAAATCAGCAATCGCATCCACACAGTCTTCAGCCAAATTATAATTTTTTTAATGCCCATCAATCTTGTAGCAGAATACCTTCGTACAATGGTTCCTTTCCAGCATCCAACATATCATAAAATCTCCTAGCTTCTGCATTGGGTAAATCTTCCCCTCTAAAATGATCATTTACCATCTGCTCAGTACCTACACCATAATCTACATTCGTTCTAATTGGTTCTTCTAATCTAACCGCTGGCTGAGGTTCGCTAGTACTACCATGTTCATAATCAGTTTCCCCATGATGATACCAAATTTTGTAACTTCGTGTAAACCCACCCAAATATAGATGAGTCCAAACATCCCACTCTTTAATAACCTTTCTATTTTTACAATTAGAGCAAGGACATCTTAACATACCTGTTTTTGCTTCCGGTTGTCGGTGAACTAACCCCATGAATTCGGTTATACCTCGTTGGTATTCTTCCGTAAGCAATCTCGTGTTCGGATCCAAATGAGGTCGATCGATCCAAGAACGAAAATAATTTGAAGAAGACATGTTTTTTATGAATCAAATTCGTGTGTAAAGAGAGTAAGAGTGAGGATGAAGATATGGAGTGAATGAAGAGGAAGAGGGGTGCTTGTATTTATAGTTGAAATCCTGCCGACAGACCGAGGAAATTCCGACGGAATTCCGACGCCAACGGCTAGTTCGTCGGAATTTCCTCGGAATTTTTAAAATCCCCCAACGGCTCTCCAACGGCTCTCTAACGGCTATAATATTTCTTCGGAATTCATCGGTTTTTTCCGAAGAATACATTTTTCCTCGGTATTCCATAAGAATATTCCGACGGATTGATATTTCCTCGGAATTCCGTCGGTATATTCCGAGGAAACACCAAATTTTGTGTTTCCTCGGAATATCCTCGGAAATTCCTCGGGATATTCCGAGGATTTCATTTTCCGTCGGAATGTCCGTCTGAATACCGCTGTTTTCTTGTAGTGGATGATCAGTTAGAGGAGATCATGATACTTATGAAGTCATGGAAACCTATGAAGGGAAGGGACACCAAGCTTCCAAGTAAGAAGCTAGTGAAAACAGGGGGTGTATTTATGGGAGGTACTACTAAGAAGAGGACTGTGCAGAGAAGAAGCTACTGGCCAAGCACACAAGTAAGGTGGGAGATAAGGGAATACTATCCCAAGGAAGGCTCCGGTTAAGCCAGCAGCTGATCAGGAATAAAATCTGAAGTGTTTTTAAGTTTGAAGTTTAAATTTTCATGAATAAGTATTGGGATATAGTCATTGAACCCCATGAGTTTCTCTTTGATTTTGTTTTTCTTATCTGTTATGAGGGTCCTATGAAATCTGCATGGTTTTTGAATAAATGTTTTGATTACCAGATTTTGTTTAAGAGGCTAGTTGTTAGTGTTTATTTATATTCTTTGGTTTTGTGGATGTGGAACTTAGTCCAAAGATAGCCACACTTAGTTAAAGTCTTAGCGATCAGAATATTTCATATTCTATGGCTTGGTTCTTATGTGATATGCAGTTTTTGGGGGATAAGTTGAGTGATGAATTAAGAGATATAAGAAACGTGTTGTTTATCTCTCAATGGTTCTACTGTAAATTAGGATAAAAGAAATATCTATGGGTATACGTGTCTTGGCAGAGATGGTGTTGTTGTAACGATTTGTATATTGATTCTGGAACTTGGGACTTTTATTGGATAAAGCATATTGCCATGGAACTCTTGATAAGGACTATCGTCGAGCATCATGTGATGCAGGTTGGAACGATGCTTACATATATTCGTAATGGGACTTGGATGATCATGGGTTGTATTCAGACCAAGATTTATATATTTGTGATATCACTCAAATTATCCTAGAGCGACTTTTACTCTTTCAAATAAGAGGTTCATTTGCAGTACTTAGGAATCGAATCCACAAGGATCGAGGGCACACAATAAATCTAAAGAAATAATAATTAAGCTAGGTAGTAAATTAGAAATCAGTAAGCGAGGGCACACAATAAGAGGTTTAGTTGCAACTCATATCTCGGAATAAAGCCATCAATTTGAACAAGTCAAGAACCAAGACTATATATGATGCTTGTCATCATGGGTTATCACCTTCTTTATCGCCATGTCTTTAACCAACAAAGATTTGTTATCAACGGTAAATTAATCTGATGTGTGTTTGGACACAAATAGAAAAGATTTGGTAATAGCAGGACAAAAAAATACATCGTCAAGTGGAAACGTATGCATAGAAAATAGATCTGACATGATTAATAGAAAGTCACCATTACCGACTATAACTTGATCAATTCATAAATATGATTCTGCTGATTGTAACTGAGAACCACCATTAGTGATATTAGCAGAAGCATCATAGTCCGTGTACCATTAGTAACAAGAAAACTGTTCATGATCTGAAAGCTTCAAAGTGATCAAGGCTTTGTGAAGAATGTCTGGAGACTGATACTCTTGATCAAAATGGTTGTAGTATCAAGCAGCTGAATGTCCATAACGTTCACCAATATGATAGGTAGGTTTGTAGCCAGTTTTGGAGCATCTGAAATGCTGGTGAAACCCATGGCCACTAGTAGAGTATGTACCTAAGCCACTAGAGTTTCCTGAACCTCTCCCAAGATTTCCTTTGTTGTTTAGTATCCTCGGCCTCTATTGGAATAGCCTCTTCCAGTATAAAAGGCCAAATGTGGATAACATCAGATGCATGGCTATATACCTGTAGCTTGTCATCAAATTTAACAAGATTGAAAACAACATCTTCAAAACTCATCTTAGAAGTATAGTCCATGGAATGATGTATGACTGTAGAAATGGACTCATATTATTTACCTTAACCACTTAAAGGATCATAAAACATTTCTTGTTTTTAAACCAGACAACATATCGAGTCTAGCTGGTCACAGATACTCTTAACATCACCAAGGTACTCAGCCATAGTTTTTGGTTCTTCGACACACCTTGTAGGTTGCGTTAAAGGTCAAACTTACGAGTCAAAAACGCTGTTGTATTACTTTCTGAGGCTGAACCAGACTTCTTGAGAAAAGTGAAGACCGTAGACAGAGTGTCAGAGAACCAAACAACCACGCTATGAAAAGATGATCTTTGTGGATGCATTTGATGAACTCTGAGTTTGCTTCCTCATACACCACATAATCATATCAGACTGACTGTTGGTAATGGTCGAGGAGAAGACTTTATGAACCCGAGCAGAGATTGACTGGAGATAAAAGATTCGAGCTACATTTTCCATAAAAGTATTTTCTGGAAGAGAGCTTCGAGGTAACACATTGTGAGATTCTCAATGATGAAATGGAAATAGGATCCATAGATTCGACCATGTCTTTGATACCATGTAAATCTCACTAACGCATGAACTAGACTAAAGGATTTCAGATTTTTTTTTTTTTTACAACTTAAGAAATGTTTAAAGAGTCTCATGTCTTTTTATAACCAAGACTTGATCTTATCATATGCATACATTAGCACATGATTCCACAAGAATCTAGACACCCAAATCTGTTGAAGGTAGAGGTATCATGTGCTGGCGTCTTTGTACTGTGCGATGGCCTCTTCGTACAACTATCACCACAACTCCTTTGACTGAGTAAGACCAGGGCCGGCTCAAAGGGAAGGACAATAGGTGCAC
This sequence comes from Brassica rapa, assembly GCF_000309985.2. Lineage (NCBI taxonomy): Eukaryota > Viridiplantae > Streptophyta > Magnoliopsida > Brassicales > Brassicaceae > Brassica > Brassica rapa. The sequence continues at coordinate 16,647,731 of NC_024800.2, forward strand.
CGCCCCGGGGCCCGCGAAACAAGGGCCCCATTAAAAAAAAATTTTAGTTCACCTTGTAATTATTCAAAATTTTGACAGATTCTTTTGAGGAGTATGTATTTGTCGTGGACGATGGGTTTAAGGAAAAATATAGACATATGAGTGGGGTCCACAAGGTATGGGCCCATTTAAAAAAAAAATAGTTAACATTGTAAAGTGTCGATCTCTAGATTATTTGGGGTTTTCTGTTTTCTTTTATTTTTGGTTAACTTGTTCTTACAAAATTCTTTCATCTTCTTTCTCTAGACTCAGGACCGGCTCAAAGGGAAGGACAATCGGTGCACCGCCCCGGGGCCTGCAAAACAAGGGGCCCATTAAAAAAAAATTAGTTGAACTTGTAATTATTCAAAGTTTTGACAGATTCTTTTGAGGAGTATGTATTTGCCGTGGGCGGTGGGTTTAAGGAAAAATATAGACATAGCTGTGGAGTCCACAAAGTATGGGGCCCATTTAAAAAAAAAATTAGTTAACGTTGTAAAGTGTCGATCTCTAAATTATTTAGGATTTTCTGTTTTCTTTTCTTTTTGGTTAACTTGTTCTTAGAAAATCCTTTCATCTTCTTTCTCTAGACTCTAAATCTTAGAAAATTCATTTTTACATCAGAAACTTCGATTTGATCACTCTAGTCTCTCTGGTAAGATTTCGTTTCTAGATCTGTCATATATTTTTTGTGTTCACAAAATTTTAGTCTGAAAAATATATAAGAAAAAATCACTTTTTCCCCATCCGAAGTTCCTATATATGGTGTTTCAATCAAAAACTTAGAGTGTGAATGGTCTAACTGAATTTTCAAGTATTTTTCTAATTTCAGGTTGACTCTTTCTTTGGGAATTCATATTACAAGGTGATATTTTTCTGTTTATTTGATATTTTGCTTAGATCATGACTGGTGATTCAGGATGTCAAAAAAGAAAAAAAAAAAGAAAGGTAGCAGAATTATCTTTAAAATCTCATAAAGGTTCTATGGATAGATTTGTGATAAAAAAAAATGTTAATGAAAACCCTGAATCTGCTACTAAAGATAAGTACTGAATCAAAAGATCATTTTGATGATAGTATTAGTCACTTGAGTGAGCATGATAATGTGTTAGATGAATCTAATGTTGAAAGTATGAATGTTCATGAACCAAAAAGCTCATTCATCGATATATATGATCCTAGGTATTGGAATAACCTTGATAATAAAATGAAAGATTTATTGGTTGAAAAAGGGTTTAAAAGAGAAATGAATCTTGTGTGTCCCTTAGATAAGAGCTCTAGACGTTTTTCAAATGTATTATTCTAGGAAATTGAGTAATGGGGAAATTAGAGATAGAAATTGGCTGGTTTATTCGAAACATGAAGAACAAATGTTACTGTTTTTGTTGCAAGTTGTTTAAATCTAGTGTTTCCTTAAGTTTGTTAGCTAATGATGGATTAACAGATTGGAAGCATCTTAGTGATATACTTAAACACCATGAAATAAATGCAGATCATATGACTAACATGAAAACTTGGAATGAGTTGAAAGTTAGATTGGAAAAAAATCTGACGATTGATAAAGAATTACAAAAGGAAATAGCAAAAGAAAAAGAGCGTTGGAGACTTGTTTTAACTAGAATAATTGCTGTAGTGAAATTTCTTGCTAAGCGGAATTTGGCATTTAGAGGAATAAATGAGAAACTTTATCAAGATAACAATGGTAATTTCTTAGGTTCTATTGAGATGATTGCAGAATTTGACTTGGTAATTCAAGATCATATTAGACGCATTCAAAGTCAAGAAATTCATCATCATTATCTTGGTCATAATATTCAGAATGAGTTTATCTCTCTTTTAGCTCATAATGTTTAACTTTCTATAGTAGAAATCATTAAAGAGGCAAAATATTTTTCTGTCATTCTTGATTGTACACCAGATGTGAGCCATCAAGAGCAAATGACTCTAATAATACGATGTGTGAATCTGTCAAACAAAAAAGTAAGAATACAAGAGTACTTCTTAGAGTTTGTTAAGGTAGATGACATATCTGGATTAGGACTTTTTGAAAAATTGTTAGATTCTCTAAAGTCTCTAACTCTTGATGTTGGTAATGTGAAAGGTCAAGGTTATGATAATGGTTCCAATATGAAAGGAAAACATCAAGGTGTTCAGAAACGATTTCTTGATATAAATCCAAAAGCATTATATATGACATGTGCTTGTCATAGTCTTAATCTTGTGGTTAGCGATATGGCTCATTCATGTGTTAAGGCTATTTCATTCTTTGGAATTTTGCAGCGCATATATGCCTTGTTTTCTGGTTCTACAAAGAGATGGAAGATTTTACTTGACCATGTTCTTTTTTTTACAGTGAAATCCTTATGCAATACTCGTTGGGAGAGTCGAATCAAGAGTGTCAAAGCAATCAGATTTCAAGCTCCACAAGTAAGGTCAGCTTTATTGGAATTATATGAATCATGTGATGATGCTATGACAAAAAGTGATGCTGAAAGCTTAATCTTGTCATTTGATAATTTTGAATTCTTAATTGGCATGGTCATTTGGTATGAAATTTTGTTTGCTATTAATTCGGTGAGTAAAAACTTACAAGCTAAATCTGTTTGTATTGATAATGCTTTGAAACAACTAGAAGGTGTAGTTCTATTTTTGGAGAAGTTTAGACATGAAGGGTTTGCCTCTAGTTTGGGTATAGCTCAAAATATTGCTCATGATATGGATGTTGATCATGTCTTTCCAAGTAAGCATCGTATCTTTAGGAAAAACAATTTCATGAAACTCAGTTAGGTGAAGAAGTACTAACTGGTGAAGATGATTTCAGAGTTAATTACTTTATAGTTGTGGTAGACATGGCAATAACTTCGGTCAGGAACAGATTTGATCAAATGGTGAATTTTAAAAATGTTTTTGGATTTCTATTTGATTTGAAAAAATTAAAGGTATTAGGTGAAAGTGAAAGTGAACTACGAGAACATTGTACTAACTTTCACAAAGTTTTTTTCTGGTAATTTTTCAGATGTTGATTTAAATGATTTTTATTCTGAATTGAGAATCTTGCAAACTACTTTACCTGATGTGCCTATGGAACCTAGTGAAGTTCTTGAGTTTGTTGAAAGTGTGGGTTGTTATCAAAATGTTACAATTGCTTATCGTATTCTTTTGACCATACCTGTGACTGTAGCTTCAGGGGAAAGAAGTTTTTCAAAATTAAAATTACTGAAAAGTTATTTACGATCTTCAATGTCTCAAGAAAGATTGAATGGTTTAGCTATTTTATGCATTGAAAAAGACATGTTAGAAGACATTGATTTTGAAACTATTATTCATGATTTTGCATCGAGTAAAGCTCGAAAGAACTGTTTCTTATGATTTTTTTAATGTTTTAGATGACTACTGTTTTTCTTTGCTTTTCAGATTCGAGAAACATGTGCAAGTATGAAATCATTGATACTGCGTGAAAGCTAGGAAGAAAAGGAGAAGCATAACAAAAATAATTCTGATTTTTATGGTCTTGATGACTACGTTTATAAGATATAAGATGCAAACTATTTATTTTATGTGAGATGTTTTTCCTAAATATTGTTGTTTATTATTTTAATTATAGTAACAGTTTTATAAGTAGCATGTTTTAATATGTTGGAGGGCTTATTTTAAAACTTCGCCCCAGGGTCTATCAAGTGTCTAAGCTGGCACTGAGTAAGACGTTGGAAGTTTTAACGGCTAGTGGTGTGTGCGCAGTAGGATTGATGACTTGTCTCTGGACTTTGATGGTTGGCTCATAAGCGAGTGAAGATCCCTCTACTTCAACTGGAGTGTTTGAGACACTTTGGCTAATACCATTGTTCCATCAATAGCAGTTCAGCTTTTCTTCTTACGATCAAGAAGAATTCTTGAAGAGTCATGAGACCAAGTTGGATATATGTCTGAGATTCCAAACTCGGTTCTTTCATCGAATGTCTCGTTATAATGGCATGAAGTTTCTTGGTTTCATGTATGATATCTCATACGTGTCTCCTTGTGATCGGATACATGCATGTAGTCTATAATCCATGTATGACAAAAAGGAAGTTGAACTTAGATAAATATATACATTAACAGAATATATAAATGGTACATGATGAAAATAACGAACCGGCTCGTCTAAGAAAACCAGCGCCGGATAACATATTTTCTCAATGCGAATCTCATATATACACTATCAAATTTGGAATTAATCTAGCTTTTAAGTTTTCAAATCTTAAGACATTTTATATGAGATTAGTGCATAGATACCATATAAATAAGAAATAATAATAATTTTAATATGTCAAATCATAATAAGTATGTTGCCAAAATATTATGTCAACTAAATGTGGTAAAATATTGGGCAACTTTGTGTGGTGTGTATTATGCAACTACGAGTGGTGTGTAGGGATGTTAAAACGGGCCTACAGCCCGCGCTCCGTAACGGGCAGGATGTAAAAATTTGAACCTGTAGCCCGTCTATTAATGAGTTGAATTAAATGGGTCCGTACAGGGCTAGCCCGTTTAAATCTTTTCAGTTAATGGGCGCGCCCGCGAAACAAACGGGTACCCGTTAAATTTTTTTGTGTGTGTGTGTAAATTAACCGAAAACGACATCGTTTCTTTTATGGTTTTATTTTGTCGGGTGTTCTTATAGGGTTCTCTTCTCAATCTCTCGGTTTTCCATTACTTATTCACTTCTATAGTTATCAAATGATGAAATTGAGGAAGGTCACAGGAAAAAAAAAATTGAAAAATAGATTCAAGGGTTTCCTCGTCTTCTTCATTGCATCAACGTAAGCTTATCTTCTTCACCACAATGATTTTTATATTCTGGGTTTCTTCAATTTGTGATTGATTCGTTTTGCTTTGGTTTCATGTGATCGATTCGTTTTGGTTAGCCTATGGCCCTCCTGCAGTTAATTCTTATGATGCTGCTTTGCAAAACTCAGTTTTTGAATTCAGTTGTGATTTTGCAGGTCAAAGAACTCACTTTGTGATTTTGTAGCTTTCTAATTCTAAGTCTCGTATTTGGATTCAAGGTGATAGTCAGAAGATTATTTAGATGTAAATGAGCAGTAATCTTTAGATCAGAAGATAACGAGCTGGTGAATCAATATTCTCTGTGTTGTTTTATGTTTTCCAACTTTTCTGAAAAAACATAAATGGACACGAGTCTAAACAGGTTTAACGGGTTATTCTAAAATAAACGGGTTCGAAAACAAATGGGCTTTACGGGCATATATGTAAACGGGCATACATGTAAACGGGTTTAAACGTTCAGGGTTTCAAACGGGCAGGGCCTAAACGGGCCTGGGCCGCCCATATTAACATTCCTAGTGTGTATTAAAATCCTTGTAATATAAATAAGTTTGGAGAGTGTTGAAATCCAAGCTACTTGAATTGAGAGAGTTGAATCCCTTGTAATATTTTTGAGTATTGTTTAGAGTTTAAAAAAAAATTGTTTAGGAAACCATTTCGCCTAAACCAATTTTTTTAACGCTGTGGCTTCCCAAAAAAAATAAACTTAAATCGAAATGGTTGAGATATTCACTTGTGCTAGTGAACAAAAAAAATTAAGCTTAAATCGAAATGGTTGAGATATTCATGTGCTAATGAAAAAAAAAAATTAAGCTTAAATCTTCTTCTTATATGCATATTTATATAGGTTTTGGTAAAAAGTACATTTCTTAGGTGAGTGATGCAAGCAAGCCTCTTACGTGGCCTACACGAAATAGAATTTACAAGAAAACACAACCCTATTGTCCAATACCTGTAGGCCACTTCAGTAACGTGTACAGTTAATATATGTCATCTCTTATTGCCTGGTAAGAAACACCATAAACAACTGTGCCTTCCATCGTGTCATATATACACATTCAAGAAAACATATTTCGAGATTTCATTATTAGACTCCATCAAATCTTTATACATTATCAGTGATGACGGATTCAAGGCCTGCAAGTATCTTGACTCAAGCCGATGCTTTACTTAGGAAAAATTTAGTTTTCCAGGTTTCAAATTTTTCTCAAAGATTTACTTAAACAGCCTAAACAGAGTAACATGTTGCCTTGTTTGTTCTTTGATGCAGAAACGTAACATATGGAGCAATGTACGTCTCGTCACGATCCCTTTCTTCCTCTGTGTACTTCTCGTTGTTATTCAGTTGCTCTTTGACTCTCAATTCAACGAGGACCATGGTCAATGTGGGTGCTTAAATGAGAAAACTTGTGGCATAAGGTATTCTACTTCGGATCAAGCAGCGTTTTGCGCCATTCCTAACCCATCACAGTGGACTCCATTACTTCAAATCCCGTCTCCTCAATACCGAGCCGTGACTACACTGTACCTGAGCCATTCTTCACCTGTCACCTTTCTCTTCACCGGGAATAACCAGTCGCTTGGAGAAAGTATCAACCATATCAATAACTCCTTTACGAAACAAAATATTTATAAAATTTCTTTTTATTTTTTGTTTAATAAGTTTTTTTTTTGTTTTCCAGCTCTAATGCGGAATATATATAGCAATTCACCTGAGTTTGGTGGAGATTTAGCCAATTATGTATTGGTAAGTTCTTGAATTTCTTATTTGTTTTTTGGTATTTTTCGCTTCATTTTGATTCTGTAACTTTATACTATATGTAAGCAGGGGTCGTCATCTTTGCCTGCATACACCAATTATATGGACTCTTCTTTCATCTCAGAACTCCCCATCTACAATATCAAACACCAATGCTCACTGAACTCTTCCTTCTCAATCTTAATTCACCAACCACCTCTTTCATTCCCCAAAGGTAGTCACCAAAATTCTAATCGAAATCTTGATGTATTAAAGAAAACAGAGTATTTATTATGTCTTGTGTGTTTGCCTTTTGAGTATAGAGATAAACTGTGTCAGAGGACTAAATTTGTGGCGGAATAGTTCTTTGGATGTGAACAAGGAGCTTTTCAAAGGTTATCGAAAAGGAAATCAAGAAGAGAAGATTAACGAGTATACTGCAGGTCTCCCATCATTATCATCATCATTATCTCATCTCACAATGATATTTCTTTAGATAGTAGTGTTCTGTGACTTAAGTTTCCATTTTATAGCTTTTGATTTTCAGAACACAAATGGGAACAGACTCAATGTTAATGTTTGGTACAACTCTACCTACAAGAACAATACAGTGATTCGGCCTATGGCTCTGATTCGAGTCCCTCGCTTGGTCAACCTGGTGCATATTTTGCTTAAGCCTTTGCTCATCTCAATAATATATATAGATGTTATCATTTACTACACAATCTTGAGTTCATAATTTGCTTTTTTTCAGGCATCTAATGCATATCTTGAGTTCCTAAAAGGTTCTAAGACAAAGATCCTCTTTGAATATATCAAAGAAATGCCCAAACCAGAGACTAAATTGACCCTAGACATCACCTCCCTGATCGGTCCGCTCTTCTTCACATGGGTCATTCTGCTGTTATTCCCTGTAAGTCTTTAAGATTGTCTGAATGAAACACTCCTTCTCTCGTGGCTTTTCAATTCTAACCGCACTGGTTTATGAGAAACAACAGAGGTTAAGAATCATGATGAAGATGCATGGACTTGGTGATGCTCCTTACTGGATAGTTTCATATTCCTATTTTGTTCTTGTGTCGACTCTATACATGTTGTGCTTCGCCATATTCGGTTCAGCCATTGGTAACTATGCCACAAACTCTATCGAATTTGCTAATATGTGTCTTTCTATGTTCCTTATTCTTTTTACTTGTCTTCCAGGGTTAAACTTCTTCAGGCTTAATGACTATAGTATCCAGCTTGTGTTCTTCCTGATTAGCATAAATCTTCAAATATCAGTCGCTTTCTTAGCATCTGCAATGTTTTCAGATGTTAAAACTGCTACAGGTTCAGTATCATCTTGGTCTTGATTCGAAATTCGTAACACAACTGTTACATTTTTTTTTTTGAAATCATTCAGTTGTAGCATACATATATGTATTTGGAACTGGACTCCTAGGAATCTTTCTTTTTCAATTCTTCTTGGAAGATCCTCACTTCCCAAGTAAGTTCTTAAACCACACTCAAGCATTTGCTAGTAGTCAAAAAAAAAAGCAAGGTTTATGAGTTGAATCATGTGATTTTCTACAGGAGGATGGATCATTGCAATGGAGTTATACCCTGGATTTTCGTTGTACCGTGGGCTATACGAGTTATCACAGTCTGCGTTTGCGGCAGACTACCGTGGGGTTAATGGAATGAGATGGAGAGATTTTGGGGATGGAATGAAAGAGGTGACTTGTATCATGCTCATTGAGTGGCTTCTACTTCTTGTTTCAGCGTTTTACATTGATCAAATCACTTACTCTAGTAAACATCCATTGTTCTTCTTCCTGCAAAGCCCTTCAAAGAACAAACAACATCACTACTCTTCTAACAAACAGATTTCCAAATTTGTCGTCGAAATGGAGAAACCAGATGTGTGTCAAGAGGTAAACAGATACAAGATTAAGATCTGTTTTTTTTATTGACAAAATACTGACTTAAGATTGTTATGGTGTCAGAGGGAGAAAGTAGAGCAGTATCTACTTGAATCAACCGGAAACTGTGCGGTTTTGTGCAATAATCTGAAGAAGGTATACTCAGGTAAGGACGGGAACCCTCAGAAACTCGCGGTAAGAGGATTATCTCTTGCTTTACCTCAAGGAGAATGCTTTGGCATGCTTGGTCCTAATGGAGCTGGCAAAACCTCTTTCATCAACATGGTCTGGAAGATTCATATTTTTCTTTATTGATCCTTTTGTCATATAAAACTCCCATGTTCAGTCAAATGTTATGTGTAGATGACAGGAATCATTAAACCATCATCTGGCTCAGCATTCGTTCAGGGTCTTGATATTTTAACGGATATGGATAGGATATATACAACAATTGGAGTCTGTCCGCAACACGAGTAAATCTATAAATATAGTGTGCATCTTCTTTTCGTCCGAGGCTACATTGTTTCTTAGTTCATTTCATTTATCCACAGTCTTTTGTGGGATAAATTGAGTGGAAGGGAGCATCTACTTTTCTATGGAAGGCTCAAGAATCTTAAAGGTTCTGTCTTAACACAAGTAAGTTTATGTTTTCACTTGATTGGTTTGTGGAAAATTAGAGGATCTTCAACCCCATTCTGTTTTTCACTTGAAAATATAGTTCAGAATAAAAATATTACAGCAGTATTCTATTTTTCATTCTAAAATAGAATATCATTGGAGTGTAACTCAATCTAATTTTAAAACGACAAAGTTTCGATTACCGTCAACATTAAACACCATATACAGGATAATGTATGTTGACAAAAATAATACTAAAATGCATGGCTCGTTTAATTTAAGTTTCGTATTTATTTAATTTAATGAAGAGTTTGTATTTCTTTGGTGAATATGAACAAACAAATGACAGTTTTCTCATAAAAAAAAATAGAGTGAACCATTAAAGATGGTTTTATTGTTATGTGCAAGGGATTTTTTTTTTTAAAAAAACACTGTTCCCCCTTTTTAGGCTGTTGAAGAGTCACTTCGCAGTGTGAACCTTTTTCATGGAGGAAATGGGGACAAACAGGTCAGAAGATACAGCGGAGGGATGAAGAGACGGCTAAGCGTTGCCATTTCTCTTATAGGAAACCCTAAAGTAACTTGAAACCTCTCTTCATATCTAAAGATCTATTATATGTTATTTAACTTCTTAGATGTAACAATGTCTTTTGAGGAAATTTCTCAAGGTTGTTTACATGGATGAGCCAAGTACTGGGCTTGATCCAGCCTCTAGGAAAAGTTTATGGGACGTAGTGAAACGTGCTAAGCGGAAAGGGGCGATAATACTCACCAGTAGGGTCATCTATCTTCTTATCTCGATTGTTCGCCTACCTCATATATCTTTATTGTCCTCTCCATTAGCTTTGGTTATATGTTTCAGCACACTCAATGGAAGAAGCTGAAGTGTTATGTGATCGTCTTGGAATATTTGTCAATGGAAGTTTGCAGTGCATAGGCAATCCTAAGGAGGTAAAACTAAAACAGTACATGTTTTACTTATATATTATTAACGACCAATATTCATAAAAATGAACTTGGGCTGTCGACATTCATCAGAAAATCTAAAGAAGAAATTTATGACTGAAAACCTAATGACAGCTGAAGGGTAGATATGGAGGATCCTATGTATTGACTATGACAACCTCAAAGGAACACGAGCAAGAAGTGGAGGAACTAGTGCATAGAATCTCCAAGAATGCAAAGAAGATATATCGAACCTCGGGGACTCAAAAGTTTGAGCTGCCAAAGAAGGAGACAAAGATCGCTGAGGTGTTTCAGGCGGTGGAGAAGGCAAAGAAGATGTTCCCGGTGGTTGCTTGGGGACTTGCAGACACAACGCTTGAAGATGTGTTTGTAAAGGTTGCTCAAACTTCTTAATTCAGCACTCTTTCTATATATTTTCATTTTTTTTTTAATTATACTTTTTCCTTCCTTTTGCACTTCTGTTTACAAGTTCTAAACTAATAATATTACAATCTTTATTTGTCTATTTTCAAATGTAAACACAAACGATGAAAACAAAATGTACGTGGCCTAAGGCCCTAAACTGGTTGTAGACTCCAATTCCGTGACCAAAAAGAAAAAGGCAATACATTTTCAAAATATGATGAGTGTCTTTTACTTGAACAAATAGAATTTCAATCTGTCGACGCTTAAACCAAAGTCTATAAACTTCAAATGACTTGCAAAACATAGCTCTTAGTGGTTCAAATTCCAAGTATTTAAAGATTATTATCACAAGGAAGCTAAAGAAAGTTACAAATTTCAAGAGTGATTCCAGAAGAAAACATAAAAGGGGTTAAAATGCGCTAAGGAGCAGAAGTGGAAGTGGAGGCCTTCTTAAAATCGATCTTGTCGACTTTAACCTCGCCATCGATGAGCTCATAGACGTAGACCACAACTCGAAGACCATCGATATCCATAAGAACAAAGCTGGGGTTAACATCTTGGTTTATACTGCTACAAGCTCCAGTCGCGGAGCCCGGGTTTATGACAACTCCTCCCTCGTGTTTGTAGGCTGTGAACTGGTGGGTATGTCCTGTTACAAGTATGTCCACGTCGAGCTGTCTCTGAAGCATGGCTAGTGAGTCTAAATCACCCCATGGGATCACCTGTAGAACAAATCGAGAATCTCTTACAGCAATATAGCAAGCTTATGTTATCATCCTTATACCAAACTTTGGTAACAAATGATTATTATTCATAAAATAAGCAGCGAAAACAAAGAGAACCTGGTGGCCGTGGCACAGTCCCAGCTTGAATTGGCCAATAGTCAAGGTTTTAGTGTCAGGGTATCGTGCATCTTCGTCAAACTCGCCTCGAACTATATGCAAATCAGGGCAGATAGTCTTCAAATAGTCATGGATTTCCTAAAACAGTAAACTCGCCTCATATGTAAGTATCCCAGAGACAATAACATCAGACAGAATGAAGCAAAATATTATTATTATTTTTTTAATTTATTTAAGAAAAAAAAGAGCCTACTTTGATGCAGAGGTTTCCAGTGCAGATGATGTGTTGAATCTTGCCAGGAACAAGCATGGATTTGAACTTTGGGGGTAGATCAGCCGCTCTATGTGGTACATGAAGATCCCCCAATGCCAATACCAACACCATTGAAATCTCGACCGAGTTTAAGATTCCCTAAAGGAAGATCGAGCTTCCCAGATCAGGATTTTAAATTACCAGATGGGTTTGGGTTCTCAGATATCGTCCATGGAAGATCCTTTTTTTTTTTTTTTCCTTTTCTTCTAGCTCTGATGATCGCTCCTCTCGTCACTTGTTCTCACCGGGGAAAAACTAATCGTCGTATGATAGATACCTTTGACATTAACATTAGTACAAGAAATTGAACAACCAAATCAAAACCCATATGAAACCGGTCATTAGGGATGCTACAACGGACTAACCCTTTATATAAATAAAGCCCGTTTAAAACCCGTTTAGCTTTTTCTAATGGGGTTCTTAAATTATTGTATTTTTTTCATGTTATAACTTAAAATTAGATGTTTAATTAATGCAAAACTTAAAAGTGTTTTAGTATAGTATTTGATTATAAGAAAATGGTCGGTGAAAAGTTAGAATCTATGCAAAGGGAGCTTTTGAGATTCCATAGAACGTTCACATAAGACGTCCACATAAGACGTCCACATCAGCCGAAAAAACTTCTTCTAAAAGATGACACGTGGCATTAACAAAAAATAAAAATTAAATATACATATAAAGAAAAATAAATACTAAATAAATATATAAGATAACAAATAGAAATATTACATTAAACAATAATAAGTAAATATACAATATAAGGAAAATAAATAAAAAGTGAATATACAATATAAGAAATAGAAATATTATATTAAACATCTATCATAATTTATCATCTGATATAAAAGCAAAAATCTATACTAATAAAAGGGAGCTTGTGAGGCTCCATAGGACGTCCACATCAGCGGAAAAAACTTCTTCTAAAAGTGTCAAAAATCTATACTAATAAAAAAGAGCTTTTGAGGCTCCATAGGGCGTCCACATCAGCGGAAAAAACTTCTTCTAAAAGATGACATGTGGCATTAACAAAAAATAAAAAATAAGCACACATATAAAGAAAATAAATACTAAGTAAATATATAATATAAGAAATAGAAATATTACATTAAACAATAATAAGTAAATATATAATATAAAAAACAATATAAGAAATAGAAATATTACATTAAACATCTATCATAATTTATCATCTGATATAAAAGCAAGAAAATTAGAATACGTAAATATATAATTAAAAAATGAAAAACACTAAATTAAACATATATATGAAAAATGTATTTATACTAATAAAAAAGAGCTTTTGAGGTTCCATAGAACATCCACATCAGCGGAAAAAAACTTCTTCTAAAAGATGACACGTGACATTAATAAAAAAATAAAAAATAAATCTATATATATAAAGAAGTGTTTATATCCTTCCTAGGCCATCCACGTCATCCGCCAGCTAGGAAAGTCGAGCAAGGAGACGGCACCACGTGTCCATGTAACTAAGGTTTTCAGTTTCATTTAATCTAGGCGTGATGGGCTTAGATGTTTATGTGGGAATGGGCTTAAGACTTGGTATCCTCTAACCCTAATTCATCCGCAAAGGCTCTCCTCTTCCTGCGACGAAAACGCGATGCCTTTTGTGATTCTTCTCACCATTTTGAACGGTCTGCGTAAAGGCTTCGTGATTAATAACATTGATTCGCTCTCCCACTACGTCGTCATCAATGCTTTTTTTATATCTAATAGGCGGTGATCTCTGTATAAATATGTGTGAGTAGTCCTCTCCTTGATCTCATCTTATCTTCGTAATGCTTATATCTCATTCTGATTACAGTGAGCTCCGGTGGATTGAAATGGTAGGTGGATTGCTTAGTTAGCTTCTTGAGTAGTGAAGATTGAGCGGCGAGGAAAGCAGCAGCCGAAGCCTTAGGGAGGTTATCCACGGCGGAAAGAAATGATTTTGGAGAAAGTCTTTGAAGATCTTCAAAAGCAAGATATACGACAAGGTTTGGTTTTAGTGTCTGAATGTAGGTTTTTTTCTGCTCCAGCATGATTACAAGTTTCAATTGTGGATACATGTTCAGGTGAAAGCTGTGAGAGAAGTGATGAACCAGATGATGGAGGCATGGAAACAAGTCTGAGATTTATCAGAAGAGGTTTCTCAGCCAAGATCTAATGTTTCTTCTAAAGGTATCTTTCCTCCGTTAGATCTTTAGCCAAAATTAGGAAACTATTTGTTTAGTGCCTACTATTCTTGGTTAATTTCCTTTGTGTCTATGAGAAGAACTGATCACTGTATAAACAACCATCGATTAATCTGCCCCTTAATTTTGTCTTCAGAACTGAAAAATAAGGGTTTTTGTTCAGCACTGGATATGAAAGGTCTTTAAAAGCATTAAGTGTTTAAGGCAGGGGAAGAAGATTTTGGACGAGAGATGGATCAGTTTGAAGCATAACGCCAAGCTGAGTTTGAGCTTCTTCAGATTGGTCAAGAACAAGAGGGTATCTATTCCAAGCTCATGGTAAATCCTTTACATTAAAGTCCTTTAGATTAGCGATTAAAGATTTTTATTCTTTGTTTTAACTCAAACGCATTCGCTCCCACATAATATTTATCTCCACTGTCTTCTCTAATGGAACTGTTTTTGTGAAACGGTTTACATGAGGTTGCAGAGAAGAGGGCCTTCGCTATTTGGTTTACTAAGCTTACCAAGTTTGTCTCAGCAGGGTCCGTGAATACAACACTGACTGAGTTGTTTAGGTTCAGTAGTTGAAGAACTCTGGCAAGTGGCAACTACAAAATAAATTCTTTTTTTTTCATTATTGATCTGTAACAGACGAAAGAAACTCGCCATTAGAGTAACAAAGAAAAGTGTACTTATGTTAAAAATTCTATGTTACGGCTTTAAATATGTTTTGTTTATGTCATAATGAAACTTGTGGTTAGTAGGTTCTTGGTGATAAGCCATACAACATATTTGAAAAAAAAAACAATAGCGGTGGTGTATTTTCGGTTTTTATTTTCCTATAATATTACTAAATTGAACTTAACTTGCGTTTTACTATTTTGAGATGATAATTTCTGCTGGAATTGTGTTGTAACTCTTTGTTGTTGATGTTTTTTGGATGCAACTGTTGTTATATTATTAGCCGTTTGATTCAGCATAATGTGTTGCATATTATGGGAGAAATTATTTTATTTATTTAATTAAATTTTAAATTATTTCGGATAACATATTTAATTAAAGTAAATTTATATTTTTTGGTAGTTTTTATTTTAAGAAACCGTAAGTATTTTTTTTTTGTAGAGTTAACCATAGAGTTTTTGTTTTAGTGTAATATACATGGAGTTTTCCGCCTAAAGATAACCACAATGTGCTCTGTTTATATATGCTGTAATCATCATGCAGCCTTTATTGTAACGTTCGAACACGCCAACGCTTGCAAAGCTTATAAAACATACAGTCTATGAGTTTTAAATTACAACAAAATTAAGATTACAGCTGAATTACTTAGCATGTAATTTTGAAATCTTTCAAATTTATTAATGTACAATTACCCTAAATTGCATGGTCATAATAAATCGGTTTTTTGGTGACGTTGGAATGTCTAATTTACCAAACTTCCATTCAAGTTCAGAGGATGATATACCAAAAGCATGAATTAATAATAGTATTTTACCGTAAACATGTATTATATTAGTACATGACAGTTTAGTATAAACAAAATAAATTATTAGAATAAGCTCGGTTTAACAAATATTCCAGTATATTAGTTCATAGTAACAGATTTGTCACTGTTATCATGCGAAGACAGAACAGTAAGAATGTGGTTAACATTCTCATAAACTAATGGGAGGCTTGCACGTCAGCAACGAAAACTCATCCGGTCACAGATAAGTTGCAAAGCTCCAAACCAAGACATACAATACCACCAAACCTAACAGAGTAAAAATGAAACAGATTGAATTCAAATAAAAAACAACAGCCAAATTCGTGAAAGATTCAAATCCAAAAAAACTAAAATGTTCAAACATCAAACATTAGGTAAAAAACATTAGGTAGAGACAACATAGATTATAAGAAAGATAGTTTAATGTTTCAAAAACAAAGTCTGAGATTTAAAAAAAAAAACAAAGCATAGAGTTTAGTAACCATAAAAACCAACACTTAACACATCCTAGCCACTTATGGCTCGCTTGGGATCTTCTGCCTCAACATTATCAGCAGCCCTCTTCACACTCCCAAAGCATGTGGAAGGATCATCATCAGCAACTTCCTTCTGCAAAGTTTCCTGTGTGTCTGGTACAGCCACGTTTCCTTCTAGATTGGCTTTAGCTTCTGGAACTTCTGGAGTGAGCACATTTGTCACAGTCAAAGCTTGGGTCTTGCCAGTCAAATTGTGATCTGACACCTTCACAACGAATTTGCGAGTCTGTCCTATGGTATCTATAAGAGCTTGAGGTACTGGAACCAAGTGATCATCTCCTACATTCTCATTGGCCTAACATACAGTAATCAATTGTCACTATATACCTATAATTATCTTGGAAAATAAAGTTATAAATAACAAAGGCCCACAGGTTTGTAATTACCTCGAAATACTTCTCAACCAACTCAGAAGCTTTCTTTCCAGATAACTCATGTCCAGCACCACCAAGGAGCACAAAAGTCGCTTGATCATCATTATCATACACGGTGATCTTGGCCAGGTACCTGTGTCATGAGCAGAGTAAGAATGGTGCATTGAAGTATGAGTTTAAGTAGATCTGAGTCACTTACTGTGCAACACCAACAATATCGGTTTTCCCACATTTCTTACACATAAGGCTGGTAGGCCCTTTGGTTGCCTTAGTGTGGCACCCACCACAGCCTATGTAATACCATGATGAACCGTGCGCAACATCACCAATGGTTGCTATGCACTCAAACCAAGCAACCTGCAAAATGTTAAACGATTAAATAAGAAACTAAGACTACCATATTAAATGTGTTACCAATTGGTACTGAACAACCTTGGCATCTTCCTGCTTCATATAGGAAAAGAGCTCGCCTATGGTCACTGTCTCAGTCTTGGTGACAATGTCTGCATCAACTCTGTTAGCAACATCTAGGTTCGTGTTCATCCTGAAGCCAACGTACAAACATCAAAAACAATGATGGAATAACAACTAACAATTTTAAATAAAGGAAAGCTTACCAAGTGAGATAATCTCGGGTTGCTTGGACATCAGTGTCCAAAAACACACGTGATGGCGTCATAGAGGAGAGAGCTAAGGCACCTATAACAGATCGATTGTTATAATACAAATGAAAATTTATAATGTAAAATGGGTTGTAGGATTTGTCATAACCGAGCCTATCGGTTACTAATAGCCAATAAGATCCAATTTCTACCAAATGTCAGTTCTATTACTCAAAGCTAACCTAACCAGATTTCCCTGACCATCTTATATACTTCTAAGAAATAAGAAAAATGTGCTAATACAAACCTCCAAGTCGTTTTGGGTTTAAGGTAGTGACTAAAATAACACGTGCTGTTCCTCCAGATGCTTTAAATTTCTCACTAAAGTTGGTGCCAGCCTTGTCCCATAGGTACAACTTCATCACCGGACCGCTATAACATAAAAAAAAACACATGTGATAAGAGAGACAACACATGAATATGAAAATAATACAGATTAGCTTACTCATGTGTTTGAACATGAAGCAGAACTCGGCGTGATGAAGCTATCTCGGCATCATCTAGCACGAGACTGTCACTGAGAACCTGCCCATTCACAAGCTTGATATGGCCAACATAATCTGCAAAATAGAAAAAACAAACTCAATGCTTTGTATATCATAAACTCAATGCTTTGTATATCATAAACACAGCAATTTATTTTAGAAATTGTTCAGACAAGATGCTGATAAACATTTTAGATTCAAACTATCGTTCTATTATTTTGAATGAATTTATAGCAAGTGTTTGCTTTTGTTGATATTACAATAACTATAATTTTGTTATTGATGCATTTCCAAGATCTCCTGTCTAGCATTTCTGATTTAATTTCTTTAATTATGATAACAGGGGACTGTCATCCAGGGTTTCATCCCAGCTGGGAGGATAGCCACTTATTTGCCACACATGAGAGCTGGTGACATTTATAGGCTCAACAGTTTTTTCGGGTCTAACAACAAGACTTTGTATCGTGTTGCGGAACCAAGTTTCACCATCACATTCTCATCGACCTCTGTCCTCTCTGATCTAGAGGACAGTTTGGTATGTTTCCCTGAGGACCGTTTCCGTTCCATGGACATGAGGAGTTTGATGCTGCCTGCGACTTGAGAGGGGATCTTTATGGTAAGTTCTCAATGTTTTATAAGATAATGTTCATCTAACTTGGATCAACCGTTTTAATTCGATCAAATATATTTAGAATTCTTTGTCTAGGATAGTGTCATGATCCATACTTGCATAGGAATACGAACGTTGCAATCATCAAAAGAGGCAACTAAACTCCGTACCACAATCTCATATGATTTTCTATTTTCTGTAGTATAAAAATTATCTATTATTAAAAAAATTATTTTGTTATCCGTACCACAATCTCATATGATTTTCTATTTTCTGTAGTATAAAAATTATTTATTATAAAAAAAATAAATTATTTTGTTCATATCATTATTTTAAACCTCAAAGCTTCAGACTCTCTATTTTTTTTTTGTAATCTAACGAACTCTACAATTTCATAAGGAAACAATAAGAGTTATTACCATTGGGGTTCTTCGATTTAGGTACGCCGATCAAGACGCCGGAAGAGACAGCGGTCTTGCCACTGAGTTTGGTCAGACCGGAGGTGACTGACGCTTCGCATGTGGCTTGCTTCGAGTGGGGAACGCCGATTGAATGGCTGGAAGATAGATAGGGTGTTCCGATGGGCTTGATCGTGCCGGGAGAGGAGTCAGCCTCAACGCCTTTTCGTTTCTCGGAGGTGGATTTTCTGTTGGAACTCATTGCAACTGAAGCTTAATCGAAATAAGACTCGGATTAAAAGTTGTATAAACAAAATCTGAAGGAGAAAAGGCGGATTAAGAGTTTTATAAACAAAATCGAAAGGAGAAAAGCAAAACGAATCCATAAATGAGAGTAAAGGGAGAACGAAGTGGAGGATGTATTGATTGTTTAGGGCTCAGATCGCGAAACGGATCAAAGAAGAGGAAGAGCAAAGGTGATGAAGAATCGATCTGAGTTAGGGTCTGAGAAACGCGTAAGGGAGAGGTCGTTTGGTCCCCGTCTATGTCGACCAATGATCTGATGGGCTTCAGAAAACACGGTAAGCCCAATTGTGCTAAACACATTTGTTTTTTTTTTAAACACGGTAGGCCCAAGAAAGGCAACACATGTGACATGGCAAAAATGTGCTTTCTGATTGGATGATTAAATTGTCTTACGTGGACATGCTGGTTGAGGCTGATATTCAGCTTTTATTACTTATATAGATTTAATGGTTTTAGTTTTGGTTAATCAATTTAATAGATAAACTGAAACTAAGTATGAAACCATTTGTAATTTATTTTAGTTTCTGCTCTGATTATGACTCTCCCTCATGTGACTTCTTCAACCCTATCATCTCTTCAATTGTCTTTCAGTTTCCCGTGTGCCGGCATACTTTTGATATAATTATCTACTTCATATCGTCACTTCTCGATGGGCTTTCATTTGCTGGATATTTCATTTCAAACTCAAGAGTTCATCTCATGTGGGCTCCTGTGTTCAAGATTCTAATCATCCTGATTGGGCTATTTCGAGTTGGATTTATTAGTTAGTACTTATATGGATTTCAGTTAAGGGTTAGTAAAATAACTATGGTTGGTTTTTGTAAGCTACCTTTGCCAGTTTGCCGCGTTAATTTTTTTTATCAAACATGCCACATTCAAGTATATGCAAGCAAAGTTTCAAAAAAGAAAGAAAGAAGATTGAGTTTAACGGTTCAAATGAAGTCTTGACTTCTCGGATGAGTTGATAAGGAAGATGAACCATAGAAGCCTCCGTAGTTACTGAGCCTGCTGTTAGTAGATGGGCATATTGTTGGGGAATTGTCCCGAGTGGATGCACTGCACTGATTTCATAATTTTGATAAAAACAGACATATATATATATATATATATATTAGATTTCTATAGGAACATGCTAATTAGCATGAAAAAAAATGAGAAGGGAACAAATATAAATTCAATTGTAAATTCCGGTAGAAAGCATATTTTATTATCTCCACTGAAGAAATAAAGTAATATTATTTTGTTGGTGCATGTTATGTAAATGTGTTTTGTTTACTTTCCAGGAAATAAAAATAAACACTATAGGACAACGTTTCTGCAAAATAATTCGATCTTTTGTTTCCTGACAGTTAAAAATATATTTTGCCAATGATTAGAAAAAATAGAGTGTAAAATTGTTGTTAATTTTCAAAAATTTAAAGTTTTTAATTATAATTTATTTAATTAAGTGAAAAAATCCAAAGAAAGAATTATAAAGTATATTTTTTCTATAAATTTAACATTAAATTTTAATTTATTAAACCATCATTTTCTCTCATTTTATTTAATTTTCAATTCAAACAAATTTTTAATATCATTTTCGTCGGCATATGATAACATAGGGAAAATTCATAATCTCTGCAAAATCGTTTTACATTTTTTCCCTCACAATTACATAATATAGTTTGCCAATGATTTGAGAAGAGAAAGTGCAAAATTGTTTTTGATCTCCTAAAATCTAAAGTCTTTTAAACATTATTTACTAAATCAAGTAGAAGAAGTCAAATAAATTGTTTTTAAAATATATATAACCCGAAGAACATACCAAAATGTTACGATTCTTTTATGATTTTATGAGATGAGAAAGTAAATTATCTATTTTCTAATGACATTTAGTTTAATTTATCATATACAAGTGAAATTTATCGTGATAATATATAAACAAGGAATAACATCTGTAGCAACTTTACATATTGTCGTTCCTAAGGAAATGCTTTTAGAAAGAAGTTGATGAGTTTGAGATATATGATTTCAAATTATTGACATATGTAAAAAGTAATTGTGTACATTAGTTGCGTTACATGAATTTTAATGTTATTTGTATAGTAGAAGATTTATTATACAATCCGAATAATTTATAGGATAATATATATTAACGGATTTATGTTCGTCACGGATAAAAATATCTCTTTTTTGATAATAATTTTTCTATGTATTTTTCTTCAACATATATATATATATATATATTTAATGTGCACTTTATATAATAATAAATAATGATTACTATATATTATAAAACTAAACATTTGAAACTAAAATAAATATTAAAAATGTAATGCTATTTGTTAAAGAATAGTAAAGTTTACTGCAATTTTAATTCAAAACGAAAATATTTATTATTATGTTCTCATAATTCTTTCATTATTTGTTTGTTTATAATATTTTTATCTATAATAATTTTTAAATACTTCATTAATTAATATAAAATAACTTTTATTAGAACTTTCCGCCCGTAGGGCGGACCGACCCTAGTATACATATAAAGAAAATGACATCTACACATGTGAGTATACACATTTCTTACTCAAGCCAAGCATTGACTACATTTTATTGTTTACAAAGAGTCTAGTTACAAGAAGTGTGTTCAATTTTTGTCGTTGTTTTGTTCGTCAGTAGTGGATTGCAACTCGCAATTGGATGACATGGTTCAAGAATTGAATAAAAGTATAAAACTAATGACCACTTCGGTTTTGTTCGTCAGATGAGGATAAGTTTCAGAAAGCTACCTTATCTGGTAAATATACTGACTATGACTCTTAGCTTCAGACCGTTTTATCTCTAAAAGTCAAGACATCTAGTATTGGATTTGAACAAGACTTGTGTTGTTTTCATTTGACTTATAAGAGCTGCCAACACATTCAGAAAATTTCCCACGGGAAATTTCCAACAGATCTTTATATATAAAGAAAGGTTTTTTCTCTCCTGGTGAAGCAACCTCAGCATCCAGCCAGATAAGTTGAACTCTATGAGCATGACACGTGTCACAAGAGAACAAAACGCTTAACTTCATTTAGTCCCAAATCTGATTTTATCGTGTTACGCTTCACCTCTTTTTAAATCACCTCATTCATAATGTTATCGTCTCTTCCTTTTCCCATTCCCTGAAACTAAACGTCTCCATTAACGGATATTCTTCTGTTCATGCTATAAAGCTTATCAACAACACCGCTCTTTTCACCACCTTGCTCAATCCGCCGCCATTGCCCCTACAGTCTCCGATCTACCACAAATGGTAAACCTAGCGTCGTCCTCCAGGTTTCGAACCCTTTCGGTATAAAAGTTTCAGACTTTCATCTCCAATCTGACCCTCCAAGTCAGAGTCTCGATGGGTTCTATAGCCGGATTCGCGGTTAAAATTTACGCTGCTTCGGTAATGTATTAGCGATAGGTAAGCCTCGGATGTCTCCGGAGATTTTCGAAGCTTTGAGTGCTAGAGGAATTCAGAAACTCTTTCCTATTCAGGTACGCTCTTCTTTCTGGAATGGGGTCGATTGAAAGTTATCTGACTTTTAACTCAATATTGATGTTTGTTGTTTGTGTAAAGAGTTGTGCTTGAGCCAAAAATACAAGGCCGTGCTAGGACGTGAACTAGAAAGACTCTTGCTTTTGAGATTCATGTCATTGACAGAATCAAAAAGATCTACTCTAAACACGGGTTTGTCAATCCTAAGATTGTATTTGCATATTTGAGGACTCAAATATTCACACTTTTTATGGTTTTTGTGTAGATTTGATGTGTGAAAAGCTTGGGAAGAACCTTATTTGTTTGGTTTTGGCTCCGACAAGAGAGTTTGCTGGTTATGTTGAGAACGAATTCAGAGAAGCTCTGTCTCTCGGTGATGCACTAAACAGAGGATTGAGCAACTGTCTGGATACATCAACAGCAGGTGCAGATACATGTCAGTGGAACACCGCTTCTGCAGTCTGTTCTTTGTCAAAGTGAAGCACGGACAATCGTATCCTGATTGCTGAAGCAAGAGCAATCCCTGTTGGGAATCCTCTCTATATATGAAATTACGAAGAGCTGATATTTTTTTCTGGTGCAGTCACTTCGATAGTTCAAGTTAGAGCGGGAACCATGGAAGCAAGAGAAAACGCAGCAATGACACTCTTTACACTTACGGTAGCCGGTGTAAACAAGATCATAAACGGCAGTGTGATACTTGCTTAACTGGACCTTCTCGATCACGGGTCCCCAAAAGAGAAGAATGATGCAGTGATAGCATTGTTCGAGCTGCTGCAGTGGTTAAGATACCAAGTGTTGATGAAGCTTGAACACGATGTTGTTGTGCGATTGGTGGATCCATCGAAGAACGGAACATAGAAAGGGAAAAGGTAAGCTACGTCTTCGTCAGTGTTTCTGCACATCATGCCAATTGTTTATTATGTTAATATTTTTTTCAGTCAATTTTGTCTTTGGATAGTAATTCCATTTGTGGAATCAAATCTGGAGTTAGTCAGCCAAAAGTGCTTTCCAGAATCGCACTATTTAGCTTGCTATGTATGTATTTTCATATTTTGTTATATTTATAACAGAATGAAGGAGAATAGTTTTGAATTTTGGTCTTCTTGGTACTTGATTCGTCAATTTCCATTTTGTTTCTCTACATATGAATTGGTGAACCAAATTCTCTGCAAACTGATCCACTGGTCAACACGAAGGAGGAAACAACGGATGCTGACAAGGGTCCTGATCACTCCAACTATGGAGACAGTGAAGCTGGCCAAAACTTTCTCAATTTCATTTCTGCTTCTTAAGTTTTTTACCCTTCACTAAATAATGTAGTTGTCTTGCAAGTTGCAACTTTTTAATTAATTAGCTATGGTTTTCGTTTGTTGAAGTATGATTGGTACTGCTGGTAATTTTAGTATTTATGTTGTGGCTATGAACATCTTTTGGTTAATCATATTTTTGGTTTCGTATTGTTTTGGCATTATTTCGGAAACAGTAAAAAAATATATAGCAACAACAAACACCACTATTACAATAAACAATTGTAGTTTTATTTTCTTACTTTAAGCTAGACTTTGTCCTAAAATAGAAAAAGTAAAAAAAACAAAGGAACTCAAATTAAAATAAACTAACGTAATTCAATTGTAATAGTGAAGATTAAAGTAAATAACTGTAAAGTCTGAACGAGGGTACTGTAATGCACAATAATTTGATAAAAATAAATAAGAGTATATAAAATAAAGTATTTACTTTCTTAATAAAAAAGGGTTATTGTTTTATTTATAGAATCATAACTATGCATGGGATTATGTAATTTACTCAACCATCTTTGATTCTCAATATTTAAATATCATATATAAGTAAATTTTCATGAAAATAATTGTTCTAACATAATATATAACTAATCCAATAAAACAAAATCAATTCAAAATTTCCATATTCCATTTTTTTATTAGCTTTGCTTTATTACCCTCTTCGTACTCAATATAACATTTTACTTTTAATAAAAAATGTAATCTCAAATAATCACCATTTCCGTTCTAATAGCATGTCGTAATTATAATAGCATGTCGTAAGAATATGATTTCAACATAAAAATAATAACTCTTATAACAAAAGTTACCCAAAACTCAATTCTTCTGAACCCAATCACATAAAGTTTCGTAAAAAGAAATCACATGAAGTCCATTTGAACCCCTCACAGCGTATCAATGTCACATCTCCTTATATAAAAACAACTATTATTTTTTTTTTAATAACAGAAACAACTATTATAAACAAGCAAAACATATTTATCACATATAATTTTTCTTCACTTAAACTTTTCTAAAAAAAAATAATTATTGCACATATGTATATTTCTTGCAAATGCAAACCTAAAACATAAACCACAAAATCATACAAAAAATAATAACATAGATCACAAGTAAAGTATATCCCGCCCGTAGGGCGGACCGATCCTAGTAACTCATATACTGATCCTAACATGTTACAGGCCAAGAAATGAAGGTACAGCTTTCACCAGAAATAACAAGGAATAAACTAAAGCTGATATTTGATGGTGTTCTAGAGACAGCACAGCAGACAACAATCTGTTGTTTGAACTTCATTTAATATCACTAATATTGTAACCACGCTTATTTACAATGTTGATATATGTACTAACAATGGTGCTATGTTTATACACCCTATTGTTCTATATGTACATGTTGGTAAAACTATTCACAAGGAGGTGAAGTATGAAGGCCTTAACCGAGAAAAAACTTGTCCTTGTCAGAGTCTGATTCGTAACTAGCACTAGCAGTCAATATACGTTGATTTTATCTCGTCTCCATGTCCTCTTCCTCCTGCAGATATGAAATTAGAATCTAAAGGGCCTCATATGTAAAAAGAACTAACCCGGAACTAAGAAAAGATGTAACATCAGTGCATAAATAATTCTTACCGCTTCTGTAACTTGACTGATTGGTGGAGTGTCTTGAAACTGCACACTAGGTGCGTGTATCACTTGCGAAAGTTGCTTTAGTAGTGTCTTCCTATAATTAAAGGCAGAAACAATTTTCATAAACAATGATTGGCACCATGATACATCTTTAGAACGACCTAGGCATTGAAGTAAAGAGGTATTAGAAGATTACTTTATTTTTGCAATATCTCCGTCTGTGTTTAAATTCTCCATGGGGTTTGGCTCGATATGAAGTTTATAACTTGGGGCAAAACAATCGTCGTCCGCAATCATAGGGCAATCGTCGTTGAGTTCTTTTCCAACCGCAACACCTGTCTGCGCCAAGGGAACCAGAAAGAAAGCACCATTCAAGAACAGGACTTGCACGAATATAATTGGAAAACACACATAGTTGAAGTTAGTAAAGAGACCTCATAGCACCAGCAACGTGCAACATTTCCAAGAGTGTGACCTTGACCACCCAAGAGCAGGAGAGGAACATTAAATGATCTTATGTACCCGAGACAAGCACCATGACCCTTGACAGACAAGTTGAATTTACCCAACGCATCACCAGATAATGAATCAGGGCCGCACAGAAGAACAATTGCTTCTGGTTGATAAACCTCCATAGCCTTTTGGATGATAGGTACAAATAAAGTGGCGAAACTTGCATCGTCCAGACCATTCTTCAGTGGTGCATTTAGAGAATAGTATTCTCCCTTTCCTACCCCGTAGTCTGTTATGTCTCCTCTTCTTTGGTCGACCCCAGACTTGTGGAAAGAAACAGTCATAACTCTATCAGTTTTGTGGAATGCTTCTTGTACTGCTTCCCCATGGTAGTAGCCAATATCTATGTAGAGTACTCGCTGTCAAAACCAAAGTCATGTTGAAAAGTGTAGTTACTAACTCATGTATAAGCATCTCTATATTCCCAGAAACATCTCGCAAACCAAGATTCAATTATCAACGCTTAATCAAAATTCAGAGGCAAAGTTACCAACACAAGTAGAAGGTTCTCTATAGCTCAAGAATCAAGAATGAACGCTTTATCAAATATAAGAAACGATTCACCGGCAAAGTTACTAACTCTCCTAGAAGGTTCTCTTTAGCTCAAGAATCAAGAATCAACGCTTTATCAAATACAACACAGGCAAAGTTACTAACTCAGGTAGAAGGTTCTCTTTAGCTAAAGAATCAATAATCAACGCTTTTAATCAAATACTGTTGGAACTATTTTTTGAACATTATGAATAATGTATTCATATGTCAAAAAATAAGTTTTATTTGAATGAGAAATGGAAGTCTAATGTGTGTGATTTGAAAAACTTATATAAAGTAGCAAATACACACATTGGATATTTGAAATTGGATTTGGGTTTTTTGATTTGTTAGTTGGACTTCATGTTCATTGACTTAATCTTATAAACCAAATATATGTTGATCTTTTATATTGATAAAATATAAAAAAGAAATCAATTTTAAAGTATATTATTTTGTTTGAATTGGTCAAAACAATAATAATTTTATTCTTTAATTTCTTGGTCAAAATGTGGAATAAATTCACATAATAATGACAAGAATTAAAAACTCCATTAGTGCACTATGGAGGTTTCATTTTTGTGTTGAAAAATGAAACTTGTGCTTCTCATTATATTTCTATATAAAGGCTTGTGAGCCATTTAGAAAATACACACATTCATACAATCAAGAAACATTTCTCCCACTCAGAATAGTTATGCTAGTATTTTTTTTTATTTTGAGTCTGAGAGTACATCACAGAAATAGGTTCGATAGATTCTGTTTTTCGGTGATGGTAAACAGAAACAATGCTGCAGTTGTATCTTGGGAATCTGAGCGCCATAAAACCGTCACACTACGGGGCGTTTAAAGATTTAAGGAAAGAGATTATCTATCTCGACTCTGCAATTCTTCTTTATTTTTATATTTTGGTATTGAAACTTTAGTTTATGTTCTTATTATTCTTTACAAATATCAGTTGTCCTATGGTAGTAAAATAAGGTTCCTACATTCTTAAATCTTTAAAAATATTGTTTATGCTTTTGCACTAACAATACTGATATTTGTTAAAAGTTTTTTATTTGTAAGAACAGGTTAAAGATGCTGGAATCGGATCTTGTTTATCATAAAAACAGGAATTCGAGAATTCATGGTGATGAAAAAGCAATTGTTATGATCTTTTCAGATCGATCATGCGCAGGGATTTCTTATAATAATCTTAGCTATTGTTTTTCTGTGAATCTTCTTTATCATCAAGCGTTGATCATTAGTTACAGATTTTCTGAAAGAAAAAAAAAACAATTTGATTTGATTTGTCTTTTGACGTGTTGAAACCGTCGTGTTGCACTTTCGCTTGATTTTTAAAATTATTTTGAAACAAAAGTGTGACTTGTATGATCTAATCATGCTTATACGACTGGTTTTTATCAAAATTCAAGCGTTTGATCTTGCATATATTAGCAACTGTGGAGCGTTTGTTCTTGTGGTTTTTTTTTTTTTTAAGCTTTTAATGCATTTACTTTGTGTATTTGTTTTGCATTTAGTTGTGATCAAATTCGTCAGTTTACATGATCAAATAATTTATTTGTTCAAAATCTGTTAATGCTTTGACTTGGCTAAAGATAATTATTTGTTTTAGTTATCAAGAATGCTAACGTTTTTTATTTCTGTTTCAGATTTTTTGGAACAACTTAATTTGATTATTAAGTGTTTGATCAAGAGGAAAAAAAATGATTCAAGTTTCAAAAATATGGTGAAACCGTTGTCAGAAAGAACATTTTGATTCTTAAGGAATCATGTTGTATAAATGGAAATGGATTCGTGAGTCGACGCCCCAAATTAAGTTTGGGAGAGGTCTGCCACATAGGAATCATTTTTCATTTAGAAAAGATAATGTTGTTGATAATGATCAAAACATTCATATTTTGTCAATGCTTAAACGCTAGTTGTAAAAAGATTGACCATACAAAAACAATGAGAATTTTCAGACCAATATGACTGAAACTAACATGTGTATTGTAGTTTATAAAGTCAATATGGTTGAAAATAATCATATAATGGTTTTGATGGCACAAATAATATCTTGTGTATATTTGTTAAAAAAAGCAAAATATGTGTTTGGAAAAGATCCAAAACATACAAATTAGATTTATAAATCAACTTGAGAGAACTATGAAAATAGTTGTATGAAAATGTGAATTTCTAAAAATGAAATATATTTTTAGAGAAAATTGTGATAATTTTCGAAAATGCTTTTTATTTATTTAAATCTAAAAGAGTTGTAGATCAATCCTTCTAAACTCTTAAGAGATGTTAAATGTAAATGTACATTTTTTTGAGTTATCTCAAGAAATGTGGGGGAAGCTTTGCTTACCATATAAAGTTGTTGGCAAAAGGCCAAATGAACTTAGTGATAGTTATCACAATATATTTTTTTTTATTAAAAAAAAAACAAACTAGTGTCATACACTGAGTTTTGTGTATAATGGTTAATTGTATCTTGAATAAAAGATGACAAAAATCATTAGACAATTGATCTCGACTAATCTCAAGAGATTATGTTCACTATGGTGACAACCTAGGATCCTTTAATTAAAGGTGTGTCATGAGATCAAATTGTTATATCATCAAAAGGAATGGGTCGCCTGTGAATTAAGATGAGGTTTCGCGGTAACTCTACCTAACTGACTGGAGATCCCAAGAAATAGGTTCAAGGAGACAACTAAGTGAAACTAAGTCTGCCCAAAGCACTGTAAGACTTCGGTCTATACCCAATTCCTATGATGATTAAACAGTGCTACATGTAAGGAATACAGGATAAGCATTAGCTTTTAATGATTTGTGTCCATAGCTTTAAGATATGAATGGAGTAGTACATGATACTCCTCTAAACAAAGTTAATGGCAAATCACCTTGTGAGTGTGAAATGGGGCCGTTTCTAGGAGAATGAAGGAAAGGCTATATTCTCCAAGTTCACTCATGATTAACCAAGACTGTTCACGGCCAAAATGAACACAATAGAGAACCTAATTCTGTGAGAGAATGAAGCTGTGTTATGGCTATTGTCTAGGTTTACACCAAAGCCCGGGAGGTTCAAGACATCATGGCCACCTCCTGGCCGAGTAAATCCGATAGCTATTAACAATGACTGGTTCAAGGCTGAAAAATTGCTACCAACTCATCATGCAGTGGATTTTTCGTTTGTACTCTCAAAAGTCCTTAGTTAGGTCTTGTCGAGTCTTGTCTAGGAAGTTGAGTCTTGTCTAGAAAGTCTGTCGAGTCGTCTAGTGTCTAGAGTCATTTCTATTCATGTGGGGGATTGTTGGAACTATTTTTTGAACATTATGAATAATGTATTCATATGTCAAAAAATAAGTTTTATTTGAATGAGAAATGGAAGTCTAATGTGTGTGATTTGAAAAACTTATATAAAGTAGCAAATACACACATTGGATATTTGAAATTGGATTTGGGTTTTTTGATTTGTTAGTTGGACTTCATGTTCATTGACTTAATCTTATAAACCAAATATATGTTGATCTTTTATATTGATAAAATATAAAAAAGAAATCCATTTTAAAGTATATTATTTTGTTTGAATTGGTCAAAACAATAATAATTTTATTCTTTAATTTCTTGGTCAAAATGTGGAATAAATTCACATAATAATGACAAGAATTAAAAACTCCATTAGTGCACTATGGAGGTTTCATTTTTGTGTTGAAAAATGAAACTTGTGCTTCTCATTATATTTCTATATAAAGGCTTGTGAGCCATTTAGAAAATACACACATTCATACAATCAAGAAACATTTCTCCCACTCAGAATAGTTATGCTAGTATTTTTTTTTATTTTGAGTCTGAGAGTACATCACAGAAATAGGTTCGATAGATTCTGTTTTTCGGTGATGGTAAACAGAAACAATGCTGCAGTTGTATCTTGGGAATCTGAGCGCCATAAAACCGTCACACTACGGGGCGTTTAAAGATTTAAGGAAAGAGATTATCTATCTCGACTCTGCAATTCTTCTTTATTTTTATATTTTGGTATTGAAACTTTAGTTTATGTTCTTATTATTCTTTACAAATATCAGTTGTCCTATGGTAGTAAAATAAGGTTCCTACAAATACAAGAAACTAGCATTCACAGGCAAAGTTACTAACTCAGGTAGAAGGTTCTGTATAGCTAATCAAGAATCAAGAAGCAACGCTTAATGAAAGAAGTAGTTTACCTTGAAGACCTTAAGCAACTCGAGGATCCCAAGAACAACGTCGTTGACGTAGCCAAAGCCACAAGCCTTATCTATCTTGGCACGGTGCATCCCGCCGGACCAATTGATGGCGATATCAGCTTCGTGTCGGTTCAGTTTCTCGGCGGCGGAAATAGAACCACCGGCGTAGAGACGGCAATATGGGAAGAGGCCACTGAAGACAGGGGAGTCCCACGCGTCTAAGTTGAAGCGCTTGAAGGAAGGATCCGTCGCGGTTTTCAACCTAGCCGACTCCGGCGTGACTGAGCGGAGGAATGATATGTACTCCGGCGAGTGGAATTTAGTGAAATCTGAATGGTGGGCAGCGCGAGGGCGGATGATATCCATGTAGCGAGGGAGGTAATAGCTGCGGATGAGCTTGTGAGTCGTACGGATCTGTTGGGATTCCATACCGTCGCCGATGTATGGCTCGTAGTAGTAGCTCACGCGCCGTTTCCTTCCGTCGGGACCCGAAGCCAAGCTCGCCATCTTCTTTCTCTTTCTATTTCTCTGCGTTTTTCTTTTCCGCCAAAAAGCGACAAAGATTGATTTCATATTGCACTAGGAGTTAACCCCCGCGCCTGGCTATTTTTTTCAAATATTATCCATCTATACTATTAAAAGGGAAGAAGTTTTAAAAAATCTACATATGAAAAGTTGTTGGACCCTTTCATTAGACTTAACTATTTTTTTGGTCTCACCTTATATTTCTCTAACTATACAATAGTCAATTACCTTATATTTCTCTAACTATGCAATAATCAATTACCTTATATTTCTCTAATTTAGTTTAACAATATATTCTAAATATATATATTCTAAATATATTGTTATGATGATTTTTGATAAGAATATATTATAGATGCGATTGAAAATTTATATTATTAAAAGAAAATATTTATAAAAGAATTTATAACATCTATATAAAACTCTTTATTTTTTATCCTGCCATTAACTACAATAACTATAAATAATTTAAATAATTTAAATAAATCTTATTATTATTTCTCATTTTGTATGATACACTTCTCTAATTATTTTTCTTATTATCATCCAATGTTATTGTTGTTATTCAATAACGTTATATACATCATATATTATGTTCAAAGATGGATATATAATATTTATATATCAATTATTAAAATGGAAGCATATATCATACATCATATTATATCATGTCATCTAACATTATATAATTCTAAATATTTACAAAATCAAATTTAATAAAAAACACTTTAGCAAATCATTTGTTAAAACAAAATTATATATATTTACGTTAAATTATTTTTTATTACATTAATATATTAGAAGTTTCATTCATCTCTTAAAATATTATTGAAGATTATTTTTTCCTACCATGTAAACCAAATGCCGGGTCACACTTGATTGCATGTCTTTTCGAAGCTTGCATGCTTTAAATTAACGAGTTTTCATTAAATCTAAACCAGCTTATGTACAAGTCATCGTGTTTACTGGTTCGACGACGGGTCCAAACTTGATATAAAAGTATTGTTCTCATCTAATTGAAAATAATTTATTTTAAAATAATAGACGCATTGAGTCTGATCAATCAATATTTTTTTTTTAAAAGTAATCAAACGATTAAAAATATAATTACATAATAATAAATTTTTTTGACATAATAAATTTTGTAACATAATAATGTATAACAAGACTAAAACACTAATTCATATCATATATTTTTATCAACTGAAA
Source organism: Brassica rapa (assembly GCF_000309985.2). Lineage (NCBI taxonomy): Eukaryota > Viridiplantae > Streptophyta > Magnoliopsida > Brassicales > Brassicaceae > Brassica > Brassica rapa. The sequence goes on from NC_024800.2 coordinate 16,679,810, forward strand.
AATAACCCGCGCTTTTAAGCGCGGGTCAAAATCTAGTATAGTTATTATTTTGAACTTTGTATTCTGAACAACAACAAATTCTGAATTATATGTTTGTGTGAATACATATTTCCTTAAAAGCAAAAAAAATATATATATTTAATGTAATATTTTTTTTTCTTATATACTATATTGACTTAAGGAAATATGTATTCACACAAACATACAATTCAGAATTTGTTGTTGTTCAGAATACAATGTTCAAAAAAAAATAACTATATGGTTAACATTTGAAAATAAAAATTGTCCCCGCACGTAACGCGGGTTAACTCCTAGTCTATAACAATAAAGTTATCTTTTATCCCTTCTCCGGCCTCCACATCATCAAAGAAATAGGGGTATTTTTTGACACTTGGCATCATATTTGTAACTTTCTCGAGCTGCTTTCGGATCTATTGATAAATGAACTGGGTTTATTATTGGTTCATGCTATGGGCTCATATTTTTTTGTGAGGCCTAAAAGTCATTAGGGTATGCTTCCTTCCCGCTGGTAGCGCTCCAGCTTGGCTGTGCTTCTTCAAATCTCACCACCTCCGAACTACGCCTCGCCTCTGTAACACAGCTTCCGTTTTTGTGTGTCTATACCACTTCTCCCACTTTCTCGCATTTACTCCGTTAAACCATCCTTCCATTACGTCTACCTCTCCACTCTCTCGCGTCCTGATCAGCCCGATACGACGGAGAACGCCGTCAATCTTCGCTGCCAAGATTTTACTGTTCCGCTTCCTCTCCCTTTGATGTGTTTAAGAAATGTATACACTAATGGTTTTCAATCAACATACTCACTACATCATCTTAAATGCCTTTTTATTTCTTATCAAGCTCTCTTGGGGACTATATATATAGAAGATGAGAGAACTTTCATGCACATCATCTTCGTCCTTTCAGATTACTGAAACCAGTCAGCGTAAGAGACCTCCGAAAATGATCACAGATCTTCTTTATTTTTTTTCCTTATCCACCAATATTTTGCAATTAGGAATTGAGAATTAAAATAATTCTTTTGGCTATTTGTTTCATCATAACTTTTTTGAACACGTTCTTAACCAAAATCTATTGTTCTTTGTCAGGGAAACAAAGTTTGTCAAACTAAGATCTGCGCAAAAGTTCCTCCAATGAAAAATTCTTATGGTAAAATTTATGTGTGATTATTTTCCAATATGATGTGCTCTTCTCATGAATTAGGTTTGTGATTCTTAGCTTTTGTACTCGAACTGGTTTTGTGAAGGGTTTCTTCCAACTAATAGTTGCCAAGTTACAATCTTTCCGAATGAGGGGTAACCATCCCTACATCAAAATATCAGTAACTTTTTCTTCCTCATCTCTCAATCTGCAGTTTGGATTTAAAAGACAATGTTTGTGTCATTCTGATTGGTTTGTAGCCTGATAATTGCATCTTGAACAACAAAGAAACAGCTATGGTATAGAACCATCAATTTTAGAAGGATACATTGACGCTAACTGGATATCAGATTCTAAAAACTCAACATCCACAAGTGGATATGTTTTTACACTAGGAGGAGCAGCAATATCATAGAAATCTACACAACAAACAGTGTTAGCCAGATCCACCATAGAATCTGAGTTCATAGCCTTAGACAAAGCAGCTGAAGAAGCTGATAGTCAATCGGCTAAAGCTCGGGCTCGGAATAAACTTTACAATGGTAAATCTCGTCACATCAGAAGACGACATAAAACCATTAGACAACTTATCTCAACTGGTGTAATCACAATAGACTACATAAATCGACTGACAACCTAGCGGATCCATTTACTAAAGGTTTGCCACGAGATGTTGTTGCTAAATCATCAAAAAGAATAGGTTTAAAGCTTATAACGAATGAAGATGTTTGATTGCAACCCTACCTATCATGATTGGAGATCCAAGACGTAGGTTCAAAGGGAAAACAAAATCAAACAGAATCTAACCAAAGCACTTGAGACAAAGTAGTTTCTTCCCAACTCTTAAGATGATAAAAGTGCTAACTAATATGAGAAGGATAAGCATAAGCTTTTACTGATTCCATAGCTTCTAAAGAGGAGTATTACTCAATACTTATCATGTTCAATCACCTAATGAATTTCAAATGGGGTCGTTTCTAGGAGAATGATAATGTTATGTGTGAAATGAGGAACATCCCACATCGGGGAAAACAAGCTTGGGGAGTAATATATATATATATATATATATATATATGTTCCCACCCTTGTCTTGGATTAAACGGCTCAGAGGAAGAGAGAGTTTCTGACGCGCGCCGTCGCCGCCGTCCGGGCGGTTTGGCGTGGGCGTGGGCTTGGGCTTGGGTCTTGGTGGTTAGCCTCCGGCCGAATAAGATTATTTTTGGACCAAGTTAAGCTCAACTTTTTGCCATTTAATTCCCAAAAAACAGCATGCATTTTATTTTGAACAAAACATAGTTCGTTTAAAAACAACACATTGTCTCTCTTCTTTACGATAAGTTTAAACGAGAAAAGATCTTGCGGAGGAAGTTTCGTACCGCCTCACCTCCGAGATCCTCGGTAGATTTCCCCCAACGTGCGCACGTGTTGCATTAGTTACGGAAAGTGGCTCATCTTCTCCTCTTTAAAAACTTGTCTCCTCCTTCATTTCTCATTACGTTTTTCACAGCAAAAATACCAGGAAAACTCCAAAGCGTAAGTCAAGAGAGCGTTACATAGATATTAGTTCGTTAGGGCATTCACGAGTGAAGCATTAATAGTCTCCCATGGTTTTATCCTGGAAATCGATATTCGTATAGTTCTGTCTCACTACGGAGCGAATATTAAGAGTTAAGGAAAGAGATTGTATCTCGACTCCATGTCCGTTTCTGAAAACGGTTTTCTTCTCAGTTGCTATTCGAGTTGAAGAATCGTTTCTTTCCTTAATATCTTAACTCTGAATTGCTTCTGTTCGTAAGCGTTTATCGGATTGAAAAAATGTTTTATTAAACGGTTTATTCAAGGATTTGTAAACGGTTCTAGAACGGTGTTTGCGATTTGCTTTATAGTACTCCAGCAAAACGTATCTTATTTATTTCATAACGATTTGCGGATTGCTTTGTAGCATTATCGCGAAACGTTTTTGATACATTCTTAAAACGTTATTAAAAATGATTCGTTTCCACGAACAGTTATTAAGCGAGTTTTTGAAACAATCTAAAAGTCTACACAAAACGGTTCTTCGAACGCTTTTAAGCAAATTTGCAAAACATTGTTCAGACTTATATCGATACGATTTGGTGTTTTTTTGAAACGCTTTTGCGATCTTCTAAAAACACCAAAAATGACAATCGATTTTAGACTATTACTTTTGTTTAAAATAATATGTTATTTGTTGAATGGAGTACTGGTCCGCTTTCATGTTTTCTCAACAGAAAAATGATGAACGATAACAACACCCCCATTGACACCACCAATGTCACTCAGACTCCACTCAACGCTGCATCAACTGATACAACGTGACAACCGCTAGAATCATCACAGCGTTGACCGCTGCAGAAACAACAACTACCCTTCCAGTGGATAGTGTTTCTGATGAAACTGCGCGCCGTAGCCTATTCGGTGATGGTCTTTATCAGACGGGTTCAGTTTCAGGAACCACAAGTGGTCCGGTGGCAGTTCAAACTCCTCTATCTGTACGTAACGTGTTCACTCAAGGAATGCCAGACAAGTTTGATGGCAAAGGCTTCAAAACGTGTGATACCACTCAAATTACCCTAAGGAGTGTTACTCTCATCAAAAGAGGTTCAGATGTATTACTTAGGGATCGAATCCACAAGGAGTTAGGGAACAATTAAATCTAGTGTTTATTAATTCTAAGGGTTGTAAATGTCTAAATGAAATAGCAATAGTAACAAGCGAGTAAATAATAAATGTAACTTGGTTGGAAATGATATTAGATGCAAGGCCACTATTCAGGTGTTGGAGATTATAATACCTATAGATGCCTAACTGTTGCATGCATGATATGTTAGAGCTCAATCGCTTAACTCAGTGATCAGCTGTCGCATGTACCACTGGTTAACAGACTAGATCTCGTGTCCCAACGGTTAGTATGCCGACAACGAGAGAGTGTCGATCGATGGTCTAATAAGACGTCGACCGATACACCTTTGCCAACGTCGATCGATTGTCAGTTGAGGACATCGATCGACGGGTTCTAGCCATGCATATGCGCGAGTATGATATGCTCTATTAAGATACTAAATTGGCGGTTAGCCCTCTCTAGCAGTCCTAATATGATAGATAGATGTCAGGATGGGATAACAAGGGTGCTTGAGTATGCCATCCTATGATCAAGTTCTAGTTAGCAAGGCTAAAGCAAGAAATGAATACAAATCTATCATGAATATCACAACAAGGCAGATCTATAGTTTGGGGCTAATCCCACAAACCTATCTGAACCCTGGATCTAATAATTGAACTACTCAGACATAGCAAAGTAATTCATAACAATAAATGAAAAGAAACTCATAGTATAGATGAAAAGAAATGGAAACAAGGAGTTCCAATCACAAGTGATCTTCTCTCCCAAAATGAAACTTGAAACAAAACTAGGTCTAGGAAAAGCTCTGTTCTCTTTGCCGTCAAAACACTTAGGCAATATATATTCTACTAGGTTAAAAAATCGTCAGGGCATTTTGGTAATTTGGCTTGGCCTTGGTTTTTGAGTCTGCTGAATCCAAAATGTCGCGTCTGGTGTCTCGACATCGATCGATGGTACTTGTGTACATCGATCGATATTAATCTTCATTTGTCGAGGCATCTCCTGATATCGATCGTCACACTGATGTGCATCGATCGATTGTTCTTCCTCTCATCGACCTCTACGTGGTCAGCTCGGGTGAAATGTCCTTTAAGCTCCAAAATGCTCCAAAGTCATAGCTTTACTCCGGAATGCACCTGAACCTGAAAACATACCTAGAAGAGTAGAAAACATAGATATATATATAATAAAATACTTATATACCATGGATAAAAATGGGTCAAATCCAAGGTATATCAACGTGGCAGAAGAAGATGATGTTCTTCTTAACAACATTAATGATGGACAAATTCATCCAGGAGGACAAGCCCCTTGTACCTTACGGGATTGATGATGTGCACACTCTCGCAAGTGTTGACATTTGAGTGCATTCTGACTTTGTCTATAAAGGATACATTTTGGGTCGCCTCATTGACCCATTATACCGAGTCTATTGTGAGATTCTCACTACAAATGAGCTGTGGAGATCCCTGGCCAAGAAGTACAGAGGTGAGGACGATGGCTGCAAGAAGTATGCGGTTGCAAAGTTCCATGACTTCAAAATGGTGTATTCAAAACCCATCATGGATCAGGTGGAAGCGTTTCAGCTCATTTGCCATGAAATCGCTGCTGAAAGAATGTCCATATGCGAGACATTCACAACTCTCAGCTTCAGTGAAAAGCTTCCTCCAAGCTATGCGGATTTCAAGAACTAGTTGAAGCACAAGAAGAAGAAGATGGAGCTTGAGGAGCTCATCATAAGGCTTCAGATGGAATCCAGAAACCGGACTGCTGACAAAGTTACTGCTAAGGAGCATAGTGTCAACATGGCTGAGCAGAAATGCAAAGGAAAGGCGCACACTCATTCTCCTCCCAAGCCTTCCAAAACTGTTGCAGCCCTGAAGACTTCTAGAAAAAAACTTCAAGAACAAAGACATTGAAAGCAATGTGAATGTGGAGAAATTCAAGGGGAAGTGTCACTACTACCACAAAGTGGGACACACTACAAGAAATATGTACATTGTTAGCGCGAGAAATATGCTATATTAGATGTTTGATAGCGAATTCATAAATGCTATGTATGCGGCAGCCATCATAAATACTCCTCCTATGATAGCGTTTTCTGAATGATACGAAATATACCGATACGATAGCAACACTTATATGATATTATTAACTTAACTATAGCATAGCTTCTGATACGTGTTATGATGTACATATAATGACAATGATATAATGCTATAACTAGAAATATAACAATTAAAAATTATTTTGAATATTTAATTAGGATTAATTAGTTAAAAGTTAAATAATTATAAAATTAAATCAAAAATTATTTTGTAACTGAAAATAAAATAAATTTTATTAATAAATTAAATTTGGTTTACAGATTAATTCTGGTTTACAAAACTAAACCAGAAATTAAAAAATAAAATCAGACCACTACAATTTAGGACACTTAACCAGACCTAAAAAACCTAAACCTAAAGAAAAAAACTCCTGCCGCCTCCTCCATATCCTTGTCCCTCTTCCAGCAGCCCTGAACTTTGATTCCTCCAGCCGCCACGAGACTTGTATACTCAAGCCGCCATGAACCTTGTTTCCTCCAGCCGCCATGAACCTTGCTTCCTCCAGCCGCCATGAACCTTGGCTCCTCCACCTATCTTTACCAAAAACAAAACAAAACAAAATCAGATTCGTAATAGAGCAACACAGAGAGAAGGAGATACACAGATACGAAGAGAGAGAGAGAGAGACGTCGACCGTGGTGGTGGTGAGACAAGGGGGAAAACAGTGGTGGTGAGACGAGGAGGAGACGCGGTGGTGGTGAGACGAGAAGGAGACGCGGTGGTGGTGAGACGAGAAGGAGACGCGGTGGTGGTGAGACGAGGAGGAGACACGGTGGTGGTTAGATGAGAGAGGCATTGAGAGAGATGGGAGAGAGGCGTTGAGAGAGATGAGAGAGAAGAGATATATGAGATATGAGAATGAGAGGTTAGAGTGGAGAAGAGAGAATCGGGAAAAAAAAAAAGCAGAGAAGGAGATGATATGAGATCTGTCGTGAGAGAGGGAGGGAGGGAGAGAGAGAGAGAGAGAAGAAAAAAATAAAAATAAAATTGAATAAATCTCTACCTTTAGATCTAAGTTAATCCAATGGTTAAGAGTGTGATCTATGTATTTGAATCTGATTGGCCAGAAATTTTGTCTTTCTTTTTCTATTTTTATTTTTGTTTTGTTCTTAAATATTTGATAATTTGTTTTCTAAATAAATTTTCTTAGTTATATCTTATATAAAATTTTGTATTTTCGAGTTTATAATTTAAGTTTAGAGTTTTCTTTTTTGAACATAATAAGTTTATATTTATTTTAAGAATTGATGTTTAAGTTTGAAAATATTTGATTAATATCAAGACTATGATTTAAGATTTTGGATCAGAGTATGAAAATATTAGATTTGAATATTAGGTCTAAGATTTGTAGTTAAATTTTTCAAATTTTAGTTTTGAAGTTTATATTTAGAGTATTGTATGTATAGTAAAGTTTAGTGTATATGGAATATAAAGTTTTGAGTAAGGGGATTTGGGTTGAAGATAAGATCTAAAAGTAAAGTTTAATATTTTAAATTTTAAAATATAAGATTTTATGTTTAGATTTATGATTTGGGGTATAGTGTTTATGTTTATAGTTTAGGCGTTGGAATATAGTATTTGGGGTTTAAATTATGATTTGAAATTAAATTATGAATTTAATTTTAAGATTTAAGTTAAATTATGAAAAATAATAGAGTTTTAAGGTTTATATTTAGGGTTTAAAAGAATTTTAGGGTTTAGGGTTTTAAGCATGTACAAAAAAAATCGTGGCATTTCGTGGCTATTTTATAAAGACCTACAAAACATTTCGTAGCTAAATCGTAGCAAGAAAATACTCTTTATAAATTGTCTTTTTTTTCCTTCAATCTTTGATGATTTGTTTTGTAAATAATTTTTCTTACTTATATCTTATTTCAAAATGTATATTTTGTACTTTGGAATTTAAGTTTAGAGTTATTTTTTAACATAATAAATTGATATTTATTTTAAGAATTAATATTTAAGTTTTGAAATATTAGATTAATATCAAGATTATCATTTTGGTCATCATTTAAAAAGTTGTATGTTTACACAGAATGTATAATTTATGTTTGAAGTTATGATTTAGGATATAGAGATTGATTAAAGATTAAGGATATGTGGTTAGGAAATTATAGTTAGATCAAGAAGATTAAATTTTAAGTTTAATTTTAAGATTTGAAGTTATAATATAAAAAGATTATAGTTTTAAGGGTTGTGTTTAGGGTTTAAAACCATGTTTAAGGTTTAGGGGTTCAAATAGCTTTTCTTAGCATTATAAAAATGCTATTATAAGTCTTTCGTAGTTTTATTAAGCCGCTTAAATAATATTTTTGGCGCTTAAATCTAAATTTCCGCTAAGTATTGGTGAAATGATGATTTTATTTTTCCCGCTCACGTAATTCTTAAAATAGCATTAATTAAGTGCTATTTTAGGTTTTTCTCTATCATAGCGTTTATCTAATGCTATTATATAATACGGAAATTTTTAAATCATCTACGATAGCAGTTCAGTAAAACGTGCTATAATAATGTGCTATCAATGTAGACTTTTTTTGTAGTGACACAAGACTGTTGAGTGTCGCAGCAAGATCAGAGATGAGAAGCATCAAGCGAATCTCACTGAGGAGGATCTCGTTGCAATGGTGACTGAGGTAAACATGGCTGAAGGCAACAACCCCAAGGAATGGTGGTATGATATTGGGGCAACCATCCACATTTGCACTGATAGGGCGATGTTCAACACTTATCAGCAAAGCAAGACTCAGGAGAAGTTGTTCATGGGAAACACTGCAGTCTCCAAGATTGCAGGCCGCGGCAATGCGGTTCTGAAGATGACATCTTGATGTGAAGTCACTCTGACGAATGCGAAGCATTTGCCTGGCATGACGAAGAACCTGGTCTCGAGAACCTTGCTCAGAAAGAATGGATTCGCCACAAGTCTTGAGGTGGACAAGATCATGATTAGGAAGAATGGTATGTATTTAGGAAAAGGGTATGTAGTCCCTTTTTTGATGTAGTCGAAAGCTCACGCGGTGCGGCTCGTGTACCTTTATGAAAAAGACCTAAAGAGGGTGCGGGCTAAACTGGAGGATATGTTTGCTGAGAAGGAGCTGCGTGATAATCGTATTAAAGAGCTGGAGATCACCGTCGACGGTTTGAATTCCGCTGTTGAGACTCTTCGGGCGGAGCTTTTGTCGTCGTCTAGCCGTGAAGCTATCCTTCGATCTCAGATTGGGGATCAACATAATACTCTTGGTGCGAGGATTGATTACCTTGAAAGGAGTAGTGAAGATTATGCAGCAAAGGCAGTTGCTCGGGCTGTTCGTGAGGCGGTTGCGAAGTACCGAGACCGTTTGGACAGGGTGAAGGCGTACTTGGTTGATCAGCAACGTGTCAAGGATCTCGTCTTCAAAGAGAATCAGATGACAGGAATTGTGTCTTGCCTCGAGGCTTGTATTGAAGTAGGCATTCCGATTCCTTCAAAGAAGTTGAGGCTTCACCAAGCAGCTCTGAGAGAATATACCGATCTTCTGGATAATACTGATGTTGCGGCTTTGGACGATGATGATCTTGTTCTTTCTCCGCTTCCTCCTTCTCCTTAAAACTTAAAATTTTGAAATGATGTTTGTATGAGGCTACCTTCGGGAGTCGTTTTTAGACTTGTTTTGTTTTGAGGCATTGGTGCTCCTTTGATCTTTGCTTGTTCTAGGGTCGTTGGTGGTCCTGTTTGAATGACTTTTCTTTAAGTGGTTTATTTCTTTGCTCCTTTTCTATTGAGCTTCTTCTTATCTTTTTGCGAGATATGCTCGGCTTTTCAGGTATTTTTGAGGTCGAGACTTGGCTCGGTTTATCTCGTTAAATCAGGATTGATAATACTCGTGCGAGATGGGCTCGACTTATTTATTGAGTATTAAACCACCGACGATGCGGGTCTGGGCCCGGCATTTATCCCCCTAGTTCGAGTTTTTAGGTCGAAGTTAGGGAGTGTGGTTTATTTTGCCATTGCATCTATGGGGAACGCGTTTTTATCTAACACCTGGCCAGGGTGAAGATGTGAAATTTTCCGCTTGTTCGTAAAGCTCTTCTTAGGATTTTTTGGAGTTATGGCTGGACTCGTAAAACGAGCTGCCTACGTACCCTGTAGTGATCAAGCCATTCGTAGTTCATTAGTAGAATTTTTTTTTGTTGGCGTCGGCTAAGTAATAGTACTTCTTGAGGTTGACTTCATTCCATGAGCGGGGAACTGCCGTGCCGTTCATTTCCATGAGTTGGTAGACGCCGGGTCTGACTATTTTGGAGATTACATATGGACCCTCCCAGTTTGCTCCAAGTTTTCCCGCTTTCCATTCTTCCTTGTTCTCGAATGCCTTTCTGAGGACCAGGTATCCTTCTTCGAAACGTTTTTCCTTTACTCTTTTGTTATAGTACCTGGCGGCTTGATGTTGGTAGTTTTGGATGCGGATCAGTGATTGGTCGCATTCTTCTTCAACGAGGACGTTGTGGTTGTAGAGCCTTTTGTTGTTTCCCCTCACGTCTTCTGGCATTATTAGGCGCCTTACTGAAGTTATCGCGGCTTCTGCTGATGCCATTGCTTCCACCCCCATGACATAGTGAGAACGGAGTTCTTCCGGTCGCTCTTCTGGGCGTGGTTTGGTGGGACCATAATACGCCGTGTAGTTCATCGGCCCATAATCCGTTTCATTGCAGGAATCGTGGGGTCGATTTGCGCAGTCTGATTTTCAAGCTTGCGCAGAAGTCTTCAAAGTCGTTCGAAATGAATTGTGAACCGTTGTCGGTCACGATCTCGTAAGGCAAACCATGGCGGCATATGATGTTCTTCCAGACGAACTTTCTGACCTGTTCGTCTTTAATAGAAGGATATGCCTCGGCTTCCACCCATTTGGTGAAGTAGTGGGTCATAACGAGTAAATGCCGCCATTGTCTTGATCGAGGTAGAGGCTCGAATATGTCCATTGCCCATCTCATGGACAGGTACGGAGGTGCAGTCGCTTTTAAGTGCTCGGTTGGGGCATGTATTATTGGTGCATGTCGCTGGCACTTCTCGCATCGTGCTGCATGTCTTTGGCAATCCACTTCCATTGTGGGCCAGTAAAATCCGAGCTTTTTAATCTTCATGGTTAAGGCCCTGTCGGCTGAATGATTGCCTCCAGCTCCTCATGGGTTTCTCTCATCACATTGTCGACATCAGTGCCGTCGATGCATTTCAGCCACGCTCCTGTCGAATTTCTTCTGAAGAGGTTTCCATCAAGATGCATATAGTTTTCACAGCGGGATTTTAAACGTCTTGCCGCCCAGTTGTCTTTTGGGGTTTCTCCGTCTTCTATGTAGAGGAGGATTTCGGTCCTCCAGTCGATGTGCGGCTCATCTTCTTCCGGCGATTCCTCATTGGCTTCCTCGTCTTCTTATTCTAGACTGCGACTTGCTCGTTATTCAGGTTCAGGCTTGGTGTCATGTCGATGCTGGGTTGGTCAATGCTTTGCACCGGTATTATACGTTTCTGCACCGGTCGGAGCTTGATGCCAAGGCGGCTAGACCATCTGCCGACGTGTTATCGCCTCTTGGTATTTTGGTCAAGGTGAAGTTTGTGAATTCCTCCGCTAGTCTCTGGACGACTTTGAGGTAGGCATCCATCCGGTCATTCTTTGCTTTGTAGTCTCCGGAAAACTGCATTGCGACGAGTTGTGAGTCGCAGAAGGCGTCTATCCTCTTTTCTCCTATTGCTTTGGCTAATCTGAGGCCCGCTATTAATGCTTTGTATTCCGCTTCGTTGTTGGAAGCTGAGAATGCCAATCGAAAGGATTGTTCCAAGACTTCTTTGCTCAGCGATTCGAGGCGAATGCCGATTCCATGACGTGATGAGGATTCGTCTACGTAGAGTATCCAGGCGGCCTCCGGAGTTGGAATGGTAGTTTCTAGCTCAGGCGTTAGTTCGATGAGGAAATTTGCCAGTACCTGAGATTTTGCGCAGGTTCTGTTTTTGTATTCTATGTCATACTCGCTAAGCTCGACCGCCCATTTAGCCATTCGTCCGGACTGGCTTGGGCTATGAAGGATGTTCCGCAAGGGTTGAGTCGTCATTACCGAGATTGAGTGTGACCGGAAGTACAGGCGGAGTTTCCTTGCCGCGGTTACGAATGCTAGGGCCAATTTCTCCAGTGTCGGATATCGTGATTCGGCGTCGTCCAGTGCTTTGCTGACGTAGAAGATTGGCCTTTGCTCGCCTTGTTCCTCCTTTACTAGTACTCCCCTAACCGCTGATCCGGTGACCGACACATATAGATATAACGTTTCCCCCTCTTCTGGCTTGGCTAGGACTGGCGGCATCGTCATGTATCGTTTGAGCTAGGCGAAAGCTCTTTCGCAAGCATCGTCCCACTCAAATCGCTTATTCGCTTGGAGCAGCTGGTAGAAGGGTAGAAACTTTTCTGTAGATCTGGAGATGAATTTTTTGAGCTCCGCAATGAGGCCGGTCAGCCGCTGGAATTCTCTCATATTTTTGGGTGACGGTAGCTCCATTATGGCTGCTATCTTTCTCGGGTTGGATTTGATTCCTCTTTTGGTTACCATGTATCCTAGGAACTCCCCGGATGTTACTGCAAAAGTGCATTTCGCCGGATTTAGCTTCACCTCATCTTCGTTAAGGATCGCGAAGCACCTTCGCAGGTCTTCGACATGACTCTTCGCTCTGAATGATTTTACTAGCATGTCGTCGATGTATACTTCCATCGTGTTTACCAGTTGGTCTGAGAACATTTCGTTCACTAACCGCTGATAGGTTGCTCCTGCATTTTTGAGCCCAAATGGCATGACATTGTAGCAATAAGTCCCCCTTTATGTGATGACCGAGGTTTTCTCTCGGTCCTCCGGGTGCATCAGTATCTGGTTGTACCCGGCGAAGGCCTCCATGAAGGAAAGTAGTTCATTTCCCGCCATTGCTTATACGATGTGATCTAAGTGCGGTAATGGAAAGATATCCTTCGGGCATGCCTTGTTTAGATCGGTGAAGTCCACGCATACTCTCCAAGATCCGTTCTTTTTCTTAACGACCAGCGGGTTGGCGAGCCATTCCAGGTATTTGACATCCATTATGGAGCCGGCATTTGTAAGGAGCTCTACTTACGCGTTCACTGGCTCTGTGCGTTCTGGCCCCAGCTTTCTCTTTTTTTGTTTGACCGGTTTTAGGTCGGATCGACGTTTAGCTCGTGGCAGATGATGCGGGGATCGATCCCGATCATATCGGTCGTTTCCATGCGAAGGTTGAAACATTTTCTTTTAGGGAATCGATCAATTTGGCGCGTATGTCCGGGTTCAATTTGCTTCCTATTCCGACGCGCCTCTCAGGATGTTCGTCGTTGATCGTGACTTGTTCGATGGCTTCTCTCGGGGGTTCTCCCGTCCTGATTTGTTCTGTTCCAATCTCTGAAGGAGTCTCAATCTTATCTCCAAAAACCTCTCTAAGCAAAATAAAGCTTAGCCTAAACAGAAGCTGGAAAATAGATAAATATAGGATAAACACATCGAGGGATCTTTTTGCAAATATGAAAATTCTGAGACAAAGTACAATTCTTGAAGCTTCAATCGGCCATGTCAAACAGCATGAATGTCGACCGACACCAATGGAGTGTCGATCGTCTTGATATCAAAATATCAACTCCGACTTCTACTTTTCTGCAAAGCTACAAATTTTCTTCACTTTAAACTCTAAATGCTCCATAATCTCCATAATGCTCCAAAACGTACCTAGACCTGAAAAGACCTTAAAACAGACTCGAAACACAATATAAAGACTCTAAAAAGAACTTATACCATGGTAAGTGGTAAAAACCATGGTATATCACTTTAGTAGGGAGGGGCGTTTGCGTGATTGATATGACTGCAGTTGGAATTGGCGTGTCAGTGGTGTTAGCTATTAGTGCATCAATGGCGGCCAGAGTGGGTTGTCATTTTGTCGGTGAGATGCCTGGCCTTCCCAGTCTCCGGTGGAAGCCCTGTGTTTGCTCACTCCGCTGTTTTGGCTGGTGCTGCAATGATTTCTCGGTGGTCATGATCTTACTTCGTTCATTGGAAATTTGTATGCCCTATGGTGGGAGCCAATTGTTGAATGTCGATATGAGGGTCTGGCTTACAAATTATTTTTGTATCAAAAGAGAGGGGAAAAAGATTCCGTTAAATAAAGTGTGTATACAAGACAGAAAGTATGGATGAAAGTTAAACTAAGGAAAATAGTAGAACATATCGTCAAGAGAGTTAACTGGTCATTATTTTCTCTAGCCACTTTTGCGGATCTTCCATTCAATGCCTATTTATTAAAGCTTCTCCCTCCCATTTGTCCCTCCAAATTATAAACACCTGATTGCTGAATGATATTGCTCTATTCCCATAGTAGGGTATCAGAGGGTCTTTCGGCGATGTCATCCTTCTTTTTTCTACTTGCAATGGTTAGATTATATGAATCAAGTATGATCGGTTTTAGGCCAAAGTTTCCCAAACTCCTTTGTTGTGTTATCCCATCCCTCGTGATCGTGTTTTCCCCTTTTGGGCTCAGTCGTGGGTCTTCCAGTTTGAATGGGTCAGCGGTTTTTTCATCTCTGGGACAACTTGCGGGAGGAACCGAAGGCCCACCCTCCAACAGCTATGCAGTTATTTAAATAGAAATACCATAGGATAGCACAAACTATCCTTTTCTTAAAATAGTACAAATGAAAATTCTTAAATAGCTCTAATTAAAATTTAAAAATATTTTTATTTTATATTATTGGGTTTGCGTTTAGTGATTAGAGCTTAGTATTTTGGAGTATGTATAGGATTAGGGTTTAGAAGTTAGATTAATTTATTTAGTTTCTTATCAAATGAGTGCTATTTTCAAAATTGTATCATTAGGTGCTATTTTGATATTTAAAATATTATTTTAGATATTTGTCCTTATTTAATGCATCATTTTTATAAAATGTGAGATTGATATAATAATTTATTGAGGAACAAGTTTAATTCTATAGACAATACGATATTAAAAATATTAGAGCCATACAAAAAAATGTAGATGTGGAGAAACTTCTATGATTAGAACATCAAAGACAATTGAAAATCTAAGAATACCTTTCCACGTTGTCAAAATGACTAAAAAAAAGATTCTAATCATAATAATACAGACTGAATATTTTTGTAGGAATACAAATATGAGTTATGTATATCGAGTTTAAGGAGATAAATCATTTGTTTAAATAAGGGAAATTTTATGTGTAAAAAGAAAAAAAAACTATTGTGAATCTAATATTGGAGATATGAGAAGGACATACATTTTTTTGTCAACATGAGAAGGACATACATTAAATTTGAAAAATGAATATAGTCTATATAGAAGAGATATAAGATAGCAAATCCATTATAAATGGTTGTGAAAAAGACTTGGTGAGCTATGAAGCTTAAAAATCAATGTTTATATATTTTGCATGATTGCGTTGTATTCTTTTTTTTTGGCATGACTATGTAATATGAACATGTTAAGTAGTCTTATAGTCATGTACCAAATAAGAATTTCAAATATGTACTAATCATATTAGTGAAATAATGAAATAAAGAAGAACATATGATAAATAGCTGTATAAAGGAGTACAAACCACAAATCAATCCAAGATGTATGTGTTGCAGAAAACTAATTGTAATACCTAAAATTTAACCATTAGTTTACTTAGGTGGCTTGGTCGTTGCAAAATTCAAGTGACATTGATTTAGTTCTACAATAACTTCTTTGATATATTTCTTTTAAAACTTATGAGGTATTCTACCATTAAAGCATGCTGAAGAAATATGCCCAATTTATCCACAACGACAACAATGAAGGGAATCTTAAAGTGTGTACTCAGGTTTATTCATCGTACTTCTGAACATCATTTTCTTGATGATTTGATATCCTATATATATTTACGGCATGTGAATGTTATTTGGCCATCATCATCTTGTTACAATGCTAGTTTTGATTACTAAATTCATTGTTATGATGATAGAAAGAATATCGATTGTGACTCAAGCGAATTAGGTATTGTTACTGTTTAGAATCTCGTTGCATGAATTTTCATATGCAAGAGGATTATAGACATTTTTGTAACCTAATTGCAACTATTAATGTAAGAATTTTTAGAATGTTGATACGTTTCAGAAACTGGAAAAGGACTAAAGAATAATGGTACATTGCTTTTGTTATCGTTGACAGTAAGTTTAATCCCAAATATAGTTGAGATTTGACATGTTCTTTCTTTCCACCACTCTCATCAAGCGTTTGATTGTAAGAGATGATTATATTGATCATTGTTGCTGACGTAGATTTGTACTTCTAAACAGATGGCTTTGAGCTTGTCCTCAGCTAGCTAGATCATGTATTGAAGATGTTGATATAAAATAGAATATGTTGATTTCATAGCTTCCGGTTTCTGAACTTCATTGAGATTCTCGTCAATATCTACAATGCTTCAAACGCCGAAGAGTTTGTGAACATTGTAAAGATTTTAGTTGTCTAGTTGGAAAGTACAACACAAGTTCACAGTCCATAAAGGTTTGCAATGCCATGTAGAAAATAATAATGTAAATATATATAGATATTAGTCAATAGAAAAAAAATTAGCAAACAAATAAAAACTAACAATTAATTATGTTTTGTCTAGCAATACTTGATATTTGCTATATATAGGATCTTTGTAAGAATACATATAATATGTTAGAAATAGTTTCCATTAAGTTTTTTTTGAAACACAAGCATAACATATGTATGTACATTGGTTTTATGTAAATATCGCTTCTGTCCAGAACTTATATGGGAGTGTTTGATCAGCAATCATGGTTATTTCCATCTCCACCAATGATTGATCTTTATGTTATGCAACACCATTATGTTGAAGCAAATATGACACTGACTTGCCTCTTGATTCCACTGTCCTGAATAACTTGTTAAACTCACTCAAGGCAAATTATTCACCACCATTAGATCGAAGAATTTTGATCATACATCCTGATTGAGTCTCCACCATAGCCTTAAACCTCATAAACATTAAGACAGTTTTAGACTTGTTCTTGAGAAAATATACCCAAAGTAAATATAATATTCCACGAACAATAGGAAATATTGGCTTCCATAAAGTGAGATACTTCGCATTGGACCGCAAAGATCTATGTGACCAATCTCAAGTTTTTTTTTTTTTGGGTTTGAGATTCTTTTGGAAAAGCTTCTCTTGTTTTCTTTCCAAGTTTACATGATCTACATGTTTCCTTGTTGACTTGGAACTTTGGCAAACCATTTACCAGTTTCTTGTTTTGCATTTGTTGCGGCCTTGAATTCCCCACATTGCCAAATTTTCGATGCCATATCTCCATTGTTTCTTGCTCGCTATCATCGATGTTTCTTAGATCGTATCCGAAAACTTTTATGCTTCATTGGTATATCCTTTATATTCTTCCCCATAGGTTCAAATATTATGCTTCATTGGTATGTCCACAATGCTATCGAACTTCTTTGGGAGAGAAATATTATGCTTCATTGGTATGTCCACAATGCTATCGAACAGATTTTCAAGATCAATTAAGTTTTCGTTGAATGCTTTGATGTCGTCACCTTCGTTCATTCTCAAATCTTTGTACTCCCTCCTTATTGATTGTAACTTGATCAATCGTACTTGTGGTGTCCCTTGATATTCGGATTACAATGTTGATATCACTCAAATTACTCTAAGGAGTGAATTACTCTCTCAAATAAGAGGTTTAGTTGTAGTATTTAGGGATCGAATCCACAGAGAGCTAAGGCACACAAAAGATCTAATCAAAACGATTAAGCTAAGTTGATTTAGTTTAATTGTAAATTGCAGGTTTGAACAAAGTAGTTGTTCGTTTGGGTTGATTGAGGTTTTGACACTTAATTGGAAGTAGCTAGACTTAGGGTTTCTATTCAGGTAATCAGGATTATAGAGATATAGATACTAATCAGTTGTTTGCATGATATTAAAGAGCTCAACTTATAAGAACAAATCAATCAGCTTTCGCATGTTTAGATTTATCTATTGTCTAGATCTAATGGCCTCAACATTCGTATGTTGATCAATTAGAAAGTGTTGATCGATGATTCTAGAGGAATATCGATCGATACACCTTTCACGACGTCGCTCGATTATTCTATAGGAATATCGATCGACGCGCTTCTAGCAAGCTTTGCGCACAGGTTGATAATGTCTGCTAGAAACATCCCTCATCTATAAATTAATAAAATTCAAAAATTTTAAATAAAAATAATCGATCGACGCGCTTCTAGCAAGCTTTATAATCGACACAGGTCTGCAATAATAAATCGCTCTTTCCGGGACTTGAAACCTGGATTTCCTATATTCTGCAATAAATTGCATAGTCAGGAATTCGAACCCCAAACCTGGGTGTAGAAACCTTTAAACCTTAACCATTAGGCTACGGTGCTTCCACTCCGACCTACTTTGTTAATTCATTAAACACTTGATTGCATTTCCTCTTTCAACATTTAGTGGCGTGGCGTCTGTATAGTTTAATCACTTAACTTCAATTAGATTTTAACATCTTATCTATGAAAAGAGAAGTACCATTTTTATCTACCATAAAAAGTCATACTAGCCTTATTAGGTCCATTTCATTAATTATGTTTATTTAATTATTTACATTAATCTTTTAATATATAAAGATATTAATAATAAATCAATTTTAACTGTAAATTCAAATTTTATTTTTAGTTGTAATAAAACGTTGAGAAAAAATCTAACAAAATCTTTCTAAAATTTTAAAATATTTTATTTAAAATAATACCATTATTTTATTAACTTGAATGTTTTTCACGGATGTGCGGGTGAAAAATCTAGTTTTTGTTAACTTGAATGTTTTCAGTAATCTATCTATCTATAATAATAAAATAGAGTTTTCTCTCACCTCCTGCCTCCACATCCTCGAGGAGAGTGGGGCTTTTGCCGACACGTGTCAGCACACCAGGGTATTCTCTATTTTTGCTTCCTGCCGGTCTCTACATCTTTCAATCAAACTGGGCTTTTATTATTTTGGCCCAAACTTTTGCAAACCCCTTAAAAACCAAAATGGGATTAGGGTTCCCCCTCCGTCTTCCTCTGCGCTGTGACAAAAGCTCAAGTCACGATCCGATCTACATAACCTATGCACCATCCATAACTCAGAGGTTTTGGCAATGGCGAGATTCAACACCGGTAAATTCCCCACACCATGGAGGCAAGAGAAAATCATAAGCTGCATATGGTATTTGATCGTATTTGTTACCTTCATCCTTTGTTTTGGTTTAAGTGAATTATATAGCTTGAGCAGTAGCAAATATTGTTTCTTTCTGTTCTTTATATTTGGTATGAAATTGCTTTTGTTCTTTTGTAAGGTCTCTGGATCACTGATTGTTACCTTCTTTTTCGTTTCAAGTACTTCCCTTTATATTCGTTTCAAGTACTTCCCTTTATAAGAAATCTTTTGTTTGCTCTATAAATCTCTCCAAAACCATTAAATTGCATCCTTTATTTTTATTCTGCAGATGGTACTCCGAGAAGACTGTGTTGCTGAGTTGAACAATTACATAGACCCTCTCTACCGGTAACTCACCACTCTTCTTCTCTCTTTTTTAGCTCTATTCATGTTTAGTCTGATGTTCCTAATCAATTCATAAGCTCTCTTTCTGAGTTCCGGTTTTGTCGGCTCTCATGTATTCAAACAGGAGAATTTAGATCGAAAACTTCTGACTTGCATTTTGGAGGTTGATGGTAAGCTGAATCCATGAAAGTGCAATACCGAATCAGGTGCTTCAATTATACTATTCTACTTTATATATATTCACTTTACGACTAGAAAGGTACTTTAGGTTGTCTAATCTCTAAAAAACAATTAGCTTGAAGGCAGAGTCCTGGGCATAGTATGATCTATTTGAAAGTCATGTTACATACTCACATGACTGGGTCTAGATGAAAAGGATCATGGCACCATCTTTAACACAGATATATATAAAATATTTGGACTGCCGGACACTAACTCCGAACCGTTTTGTGGTGTTGATGAAGGCAGGGTCTTAAGAAAGCTGATTAGCAGAGCATACTTGATGATTTAAACAAGCAGGACCCAGGGTTCACACAGCCCTCTGTTTCAGGGGCAAGGCCACAAGTGGTTCCAACCAACCTGCACTGCCGCTGGTAATCACTAATCCGGGTACAGCAGCTGGATTTTTTTTATCACGCTGCTTTCTCAGCCTTCATTTAATTGTTTTTTCTAACTTTTGTTTCTCTCAAGTCAATTACACTTAATAAATATGCTCATGGTGTGCAGAATGTGTCGATTTTGGCCTAATTAGAGGTCTTCGTCCAAAATCACATTTTGGGTATGATATTCTTTCATCTAGAAGCTTTTATGTATTTTTGTGTGCGTTGTTCCTATTATGTGTGCATATGCCTTACTTTGACGTTTTTTTCCTTACTTTTAGGTTCAAGTTTGGTACCATGCATGCTGGTACTGGTCAGTAGGAAGGTCAGTAATTTCTGTTCTATTCTTCAAGTGTTGTTTTAATGTCAACCAAGACATAGTAATATTCTCAAAAGTGGACGTGTTTATATAACAGACTTTGGACGCTATAATGTTGTTAATGAGCTCGAGATTCTGAAACGGTCGACCATGAATCCTTTGGTGTTGTGTGCCACATCTGGCAGTGACCTACAATATAACGCAGTACAGTGGTGTTAGGAAACTGGAGACTGTTACAGTGACGGAGGTGAATGCCTACGTTCTGAACTCGCCCCTAAGAAGATTTACTGATTCAAAGGGGTCAGCCGGTCAGGAAACCCAACAAGAAAGGCCCGAAGAGCTTAGTTTCCGTCATGGAGCACTGTCATGAAACCACTCTATCGTTACTCCCAATGCTTAATATTATTTCTATAAATCTTATGCTATGCAAATAAGGGATTGGGCACTTAGGCGTTTTTGTCTCACTTCTAATTTTGATACTTCCTGAATTTTTTTGCTTTTTTAAATATGAATTCTTCTTAGTTTCCACATAAAATCAAATGTCCAGCCTTTGTTATTTATCTACTTACATTATATGCTGTACGTTATTTGTCAAAGTAGCCACCTTGACCGCACTAAGAATGAAATGTATCCAAAGAAAACCTAATATTTAAACATCTGACGCAACATGTTTCTTAGTAGCCTTGCTCTAATTCGTTAATGTTGCTATGATTTTAGTGTGTTAAAAAAAAATAGTCCTCCCCACAGCCACTACTACTATTTTATCCTACAAGACAACTTGATATTTTCCGTAATTCGCGTCAATATTTTCATCTCAGCTAATAGAATTTGCTTCAAAGTGCCACCTTGACCATCATCTCTAATTAGCCTTAGAAGAAAGTTTGTATCTCTATCGTTTACCTATATGGCATAACCATATTATGCAGAGAATGATAGATATAGGACAAACTTGAATGGAAATAAATAAAACCATAAAAGATCAATTTTATAAACAAATCGGAACATCTTTGCACGGAATACATGTAAAACAGCTCTCATGTTACATAACAACCCTCATGACAACAGTGTGGACAATAACATGTCATCAAATAACATAAGTAATTGATGCAACTTATGCTACTATTACAAGAAAGAGATAAAAAAAATTTGTACTTCAGAAAATTTTGTACTTCAAAAAAGAAATTTGTATTTCAGAAAAAAAATTTTGTACTTCAGAAAAACCATCTCCCACAAACAAATATGTAACTGAAATCCTTGAAATGATTGAAAATAAGAACTCATCAATGTCTTTGCCACTTTCCCTGAATCAATTCTTCTTTCTAGATAAATCAGACGAGAACTGCTAACCAAAAAAAAAAGAAATCACACCACTATTGGAAAACTATAAATAACATTTTCCATACCTCACGTCCAAGTGTTAATTTGCAATGTAAACACTAAGATACTCAACAATCATTGTGCTACACAAGTTATCGACGCTCCGCGCTTATCGCAGACAAACCACTAAATTATATTGTAACTCCTACTTCCTGATTCATATAATGTCTTTTTAAATTTCATGACCAGAGAAACATAAGCTGAGCAATTTTGCACGTTATAAAGTGCATCTGCCCTTTCTTTATGAACCATACGTTCATTACATCTTACAGATGCAAATATTCCAACTCCTCGTCATTTTTAGTAATTCGTAACAAAACACTAAGATCAAACCACTCAACTAAGAAGTAATGAAACCACCAGACACACCACACTTTCTGTGACAATTTATTTTGTGTAGAACAACTTCCGGCACAAGAATACTCTGTCTGATGAGGTTCATATGTGTACCTTTAATTACAGTGCATGCACGCACATCAATGTTAAAAGAAACCCAAAAGTCAATCCATCCTTGCCGTTACTAATCAAAGCCCCTCAGGACATCCATAAGTTGTACAACCGAGCATTTACTAAAACTCCATAACCTTATTACATCATCGAGTTGCACAGAAAAACAACATAGACTAGAAACTGTATAAAGTAATACCCCATAAATTAATACGCAATAAATTAATAAATTTCTCCCATCCAAACTGGTTCGGAATATGACACAAATCGATAAAATAATAAGATAATATTTTTTAAAAAATTATAGGTAAATATATAGTCACATTAAAATTATAAATTAATAATTTATCTGTATATATTTTTTATATTTACAAATAAAATATCATACTCCCTCTGTTCCTAAAAGATAGACTTTTTAGTATTTTCACACATATTAAGAAAATATATTAAACTATCATAAAAAATGTATTATTTTCTGTAATTTTAAATTTTCAATAACTTTTAACCAATAATAATTCAATAAAGTTAATTAATTTTGTTAAAGTTTACAATTTTTTCATAGTAAACACAAAAAATACATTCTTCTGAAACAAACTTTTTTTCTAAAAAGTCTATCATTAAAGAACGGAGGAAGTATTAAATTAACACTTAATATATTTTGATGAGATTTAGTGAAACTATATCTAAAACCACATTTAAAATCTATGAAACATATTTTATATGCACCAAATAATATAATAAAAACAAGATGAATGTTGAATTTCAAAAAATTAATTAATTTATATACAAAAAATAAAATATTTTTTTTATTTTTTAAAAAATATATATATTTAAGATAATTTTTTAAAAAAAAATTGAATAAGATAGAAAAATTGAAAAGTAGTTTTTTCTAAATTAATAACTTTATAAATTAGTAAAATCTCATAGTTTCATTATTATAAATTTATAGTTTTATTGTATCTAAACCACAAACAAACACACAAAACCAACCCAAACAAATAAAAATAATTTGCAAAAAAATATAATGACATTCCGCATGGATGTCACTACATCGAGGGGTTAAATCAATATTTCTACCGCCATAAGTCTATGAAAGGACTCAACCAACTTCGCCAATCTACAGATGAAAATTACGACAACGGTACGTATCTTTATGATATATAAATATTGTGCATATGCAATTTCGAAAAAGAAAAAAAGTATATGGATAAGCTATCCTGGAAAAGCAGTCAATTCAGGTCCAATGAATGCTGGACAATGATTAAGAATTCACTTTCTAGACTTCGAATCGATTTGAAGACAAGAGTATGTAAACAATACGTCTACAATGAAGCCCTTAGCTGAATGCGTCATCCGTGACATTGACGAAACATGCGAGGATAGTTACTACTTTAAGAGGATGAACGACTTTGTTATCTTCCTTCGAACTAAATAAAAAAAAACACAGGCATTACATGTTTCTGTTTTTGAACAACAATTTTACTTTATGTTTTAAGTTCAACTAACATTTAAATTGGTACTATCAGCTATTTATTCTTTTTTATAATCGATCAATGAGAACCACTTACATTGCTTTCACTAACTACTACCAAATGAATCACAAAAACAATTTTGAAATCATTAGAGAATAAAACATATGAACCTGGCGCGTAGCGCCGGAATACCACTAGTATAAACATAATTAAAAGTTATTTTCAAAAAGTCATCCTGAACTTATAGTATAGATGCTTAAAATTATATCGTTCGTCTTACTTGTGTTTGTTTTATACGAAGTAAAGGAAAAATAACTTTGAGTTTATCTTAGAAAAGAATTAGTATCTATACACTCAGTCAGGTGCACAAGAAAATTGACAGTGATAAATAATCTGCATACAGAATTCAAAAAAACTCTTGGGGGCAGAGAAGCTTCTCTACTTGAAATAGAGTGGGACCAGTTTCTTCAAAGTTTCAAACACACTAGTGAAGGGATCAAACTGGACTGACTTTCTTAATTCAAGATCTGGAAACTGGTTTGTCAGCGTTTTCTCCATACCTGGCATGGACATCATAGCAGCTAGCTGACCATCAGACATCACTTCACAGTCCTGTGGAGTATCCTTTATTTTCTCCGGGTCGTAGCCAAACTGTGCCAAATAGTCTTTGTACTTGGCTATGAACTCTGGTCCCGGGTTAGGTGTCCTTGAGTATACCTGACATATCCAACACACATAGTAGTTATGTA
This sequence comes from Brassica rapa, assembly GCF_000309985.2. Classification (NCBI taxonomy): domain Eukaryota; kingdom Viridiplantae; phylum Streptophyta; class Magnoliopsida; order Brassicales; family Brassicaceae; genus Brassica; species Brassica rapa. The sequence goes on from NC_024800.2 coordinate 16,704,291, forward strand.
AGAAGGTGTGCAGCAAGCAACATATATTATCAAACCACCCTTGAGTTCTTGTCTTGAATCATCACCTGAACAAAGCTCCTGTCTTTGGCTCCAGAAACAAGAGCGTAGTTGTCGTAATCTGTAGCTATGACATCATAAGGCAACTTAGGAATGAAAGGAATGGTGGGAAATCGAAGGTAACATTTCTCTTTAATCATCTCTTGCTTTTCTAAGTCAGTCTCAGTTTTCTCCAGGTCTTGTGCTCCAACGCATTGAACTTTTCCTCTGATTCCTGTTATATACCCATCAGGGCTACCGTGAACACAAAACGTATCCACCCGTATAGCTGGTTCCTTCATATCAAACGTGTATACGCCCTGCAAAACGTGAAAACAGAAGCGGAATGTACTCAAGATGTGATTATTAATTGTTCTTCTCACATTATACTTTGCAGAGGATGAGCCATTTTAACAGTACCTGTGTACAATGGCAATCTTCTTGGCCTTGACCAGCAAAGCCACGCTTAAGAGAAGCCACTTCGAACCATCTTCCAGAGTACCTAACTGGGTCAAAGTTCTTAGCCGTCATGCCTCTCATCATCATCATCATCATCGCTTCCGGGTCATCATCAAGTGGAAGAGTAGGCTTGTTTCCTTCCACAGAAGCACTTCCCAGTTGGCAGATGTTGTGATAACGTGAAGAGAGATCCAAGGCAACACCCTGCCAAGGAAACTCACAAAATTGAAAAGGTTTTTGGACGCAAACGAGCATGCTTATAGCAATGTTGGCTAAAGCATAATACCTGGCCTGCCTGAGAGAGAAGCAAAATGGCAGCAAAGCCTGAAACAAAATGCTTTCTCAAAGCCTCCTTGCTTCCAGTGGGATTCTCCAAGGAACATATAATTCTGTCAGAATAATGAGATCTACTGTTGATCCTCCTAACCACAGAGCATCTTCCGTTTCATAAAGGAAACATAAATCTGAGATCAGTAAACCTTGAATCTAAAGACAGTTTCGTTTGTTCCAGGATATAGTTTCTGTAAGTATGTCCTAAGCCTAACTAAACGGTGTTGTGTGTGCCATTGATGAACTTAAGGTTGATACAACTTCCAGGATCCAACTAAAGCAAGCAACTAGTTGTGATTTAATAATACCTTGTATTTGCAGGTCGAGTGAAGCTTTGAGGAAGAACTAGTGTCATTGACAGGCTAGTTATGATGTTACTTACCATCTTCTCTTGATCGCCACAGAAATATTTTAGTTTCTTTTTCAGGGTTTTTAATTATTTCTTTGTGGCAGGCTTTAGAAGCTCAACAAACGCTGTCGGTTTAAGAGTCTATACGAACGGGACCCACAAGAAATTTTCCTTCATTTAGACCCATACGAACATATCTACCATCATTTTCCATGATGATGTTGGAAACTGATGGTTGAAGATATGTCAAAAACCATCGTGGTTAATGGTTACGTGAGAAACTATTATTATTAGTACTGATATGTTTGAAACTGTTATTGTCAACAATAACATGTCAGTTTTTCTATGAACATAATCCTGTATTTTTTTTAAAAATATTTTTCAAAGAAACTATTTTGAGTTTTTGCAATTTCTAATTTTTGCAAATTTTCTATTTTTGTGAATTTACTGAATTTTTATTTATTTTTTTTTATCAATTTCTGAATTTTTATTTATTTTTTTATTTTGATTTATTTTATATATTTCTGATTTTAATTTAGTTTTCTGATTTTTATTTAATTTTCTGACTTTTATTTAAATTTTGAATTTTATTTAATTTTTATTTATTTTAGTAATTAAATAAATATTTTTTTGAAAAACTAACCAAATCTTTTGGTTCAATTATATTTTGGTTACAAATTTGGATAAAATCGGTTAAATTCGGGTAATTTAGGTTAGTTCAGTTAATTTGTTTCAAATTTTTGGTTCGAAATTTTGGATAATTTGGCTCTTTCAGTTACTTCGGTTTGAAATTTTAGTAAATTCGGTTCAAAATTTTGTTATCAATTTTTTTGTTTAAATGGGACTAACCAATTACCGAACAAACCAAAAATTTTAATTTTTTTTATAAACCTGCCGAATCAAACCAAACTTATTGATATCACTCAAATTACCCTAAGGAGTGATTTTACTCTCTCAAATAAGATGTTCAATTGTAGTACATAGGGATCGAATCCACAGAGAGCTACGGCACACAATAGACTATAGAAATCAAGATTAAGTTAGGCAAACAGTTTATAAAGCAGTAAATCAATGAAAGCAAGGTGAGCAAAGTAGTTGTTTGATTGGTTGATTGAGGTTGTAAACAATTAGGAGAATAGTTAGACCAAGGAATTTATCAATCAAGAGATTCAAAACTACAATTCAAAGTTACTAATGGTTTATAGATTCAATTCTAGAACTTGATTTTAATAAGTAAGTAATCCAGCTTTCGCATGCAATTGCTAATCAAATGTTTAAGTCCAGTCTCAGCTGTCGCTTGTTGATTTGGAGCGAGCGTCGATCGATGCTATGACATGAGCGTAGATCGATGCTTCCTTAGACAAGCATTAACGACCTAACCGATTTAGTTCAACTAGATTCCTAGACCAACTCTCATATGCGCCTAGGTATCTAATCCAGCAGAGTTCGGGTTCCGTTAATTGATTGCACTTTCGTGCCTCTCAACTATCCTATGATTCTAGGTTCAAACAATTAGTCACACTGTCGTGCTATTCTAAATATTTCAGATCCTAGTATTACAAATCACCTTGGTGTAGAGATCTATAGATAATCTAGCAATCCTAATTTTTATCAGTTTGACATTAAGCTCATGAAATCACTAAACCTAGCAAGATGAATTACTCAGACATGCAAGCAATAACACAAATCATAGTCTAAATAATATAATAGATAAATCAATGGTAAAACCAATGGATTTCCAATCAATCTCTGAAAGAAAATTGATCTTCTCTCCAAACCTAAGAAAAACAATAGAATATGATAATAGAAAGCTTGTTGCCGTCAACAATGGCTTAGAAATACATAAATAGGATTTATGGTCGTCCATGGGTATTTTGGTAACTTGGTATGGCTTCTGGGCTTCAAACGGTCTTGAAATATGCTTGGCCCACATTCTGGCATCACGGTCAGTCAGACGCCAATGCTATATTATCGATCGACAGTCTTTCATCTCCTCGACAGCTTCCTCTTGCGAGGCAGACTGACCACTGTTCAGTAAAACAAGCATAACGTTTTCTACAGGATGCTGATTGACCTCAAACCGGTGGCATTGAAAATCTAACTCAAATTGCTATCTTGTGTCAAAATATGGGCTCAATCTAACGGTGGAAAGGTCTCCATCCATAGCTAAACATCTGACACGTCTAGGCAGTTTTGCACGCTCCAAAAGACACAAAAATCACCACATTCTTTCAAATCGTCTGTGAACCTGTAAATACTCTAAATAGACTCTATATAGTATAGATTCAGAAAAACTCAGAAAAAGATTCCCTGTGTATGCATACAACAAAGCAACAAAGATTCCTAAGGGAGCTTGACCCAAACAGAGTTCTCTCCAACAATATGGTGGAAAAGCTCTTCCCCTCCAACACTGCCTGAAACATTTTCATCAATAGGTTATTTCCTCCTTAAAATTACCTCTTTTTGGAACCCGATGCATACATGTTTTCATTGCATCTACAAGTGTTTGTACGAAGAGAGGAAGGAAAGAATTCTGTTTGGGTCATAAAAAGTGTACATTTGAGTTATACTACTGTTGTTCCAAATTCCCGTGAATAAATATTGTTCTTTCACTTTCTCGTGATTTTTTTTTTTCTGTTTTGATTCCTGAATCTCAGTTGCCCAAGTGGCACTAAGCAAAGAACCATCAACTTCCGTTGCAAGCTTAACTAAGACCATACTTACCTACCTCTAATCCATGCATAAGCCAAGAAATGTAAGTCTAAACCAAATAGAAAACGAAACCAAAAATCACCATATTTGGTTTAGACTTACATTTCTTGGCTTATGCATGGATTAGAGGTAGGTAAGTATGGTCTTAGTTAAGCTTGCAACGGAAGTTGATGGTTCTTTGCTTAGTGCCTGGTCTGTACGTAACGGAAGTTTATGGTTCTTTGCTTAGTGCCTGGTCTGTACGTTTGACTAACCCACATCACTTTCTACTGCCTATTTGAATTGGAGAGTCCTTGAGTTTCTGTTTTCAGTTGAATCCTGTAGGTTTTGGCAACTCAATGCTGAAATCATCTTTTACTAATATTATCTAATCTTGGGAGTAGAGAGGGAGACCCTTGAGAAAGAGAGAATTGAAGCTATGTTTCGCCACAGACATCACATGATGCTCTTTACTCTAAGCTTTTACCAGAACACCAATGATAGTGGGGAACAGATGATTTTTATTAGTAAGATTAATAGGTAACAAAGCATACATCAATGCGACTCTGGAGTACACTAACATAGAGGCCTCGAAACCAAATCAAATAAATAAATTAAAAAAAAAAAAATTGAAAGTGTCTAATTGCAAATAAGATAAGTAAAAGCAAAGCTTGTGTGTTTGATCTTCGGCTTTCAAATCCAAGCCCCCTTAGAAGAATCAATCCTAACATTCACAAATCTATCATCTCCTCTACGTTTTTTGGCTATCTACATTCATCATCTAACTTCTTCATAAAACCCCACCAAGAACTCTCTTCAGCTCGGATTTCTGCTCCGCCGTCAGCTTCAACGGATATCTCACGTTAAGCTTCAATCTCAGGTTACCTTTTCTCCCAGGTTCTTTAGAGATAGACATTCCTTCGTTCGGAACCACAATCTCGTGATCAGGGTTGATGATATCGGTTAGAGGGATCATGAGGGTCCTTCCATCAAGCGTGATCAGGTCAATAGACTTACCAGTGAGTGCTTCAAGTAGAGTGATCTCCTGACTGAACACAAGGTCGTTTCCGTCACGCTTGAAAACAGGGTGCGGCTTCTCTTCAACCACGAAGATGATATCTGCCGGTATGATTCCAGGCTCTTCGTTGCCTTTCTCAGGGAAAGTGAGCTTCGTGCCTTTCTTCCAACCTGGTTTTATTTCTATGGGCAATATTTCCTCCACGACCCTCATTTTACTGCAAAAAAAAAAAAAAAAGAAAAACAAGAAACATAACAGTATTATTCAGACATCAGCTCGCATGCATATACGTTCATCAAATGGCAAACAAGAAGATCCGACACCTAACCTAACTAAATAGGTGTCTGAAGAAAACATACCCAGAAGCATCGTAAACGTTTCTGGATAAGCGCATCTTCTTCTTGGCACCTTTGCAGAGATCCTCCAAACTACAGGGCAAGGGATTCTCAACAGCTGGAGCTTTCCTAAGCTCACTGCTACGACCCGTGTTGAAATGACCGTTCCTGAACGTTCTGTGTCCTCCTCCTCCGCCTTCAGAACCAAAGATCTCGGCGTAGATATCATCTGCGTCTCTAGGGTTGAAACGGAAGGACGCGGCGTTCGGCGGATGCGGCCTGTGCTGGTGGTGAAACTGCGGCGTTCTCCAGGAGGAGGAAGCCTCCGAGGAAGAGGGGATTTTGCCAGATTTGAGGCCTTCCTCGCCGTAAAGGTCGTAGATCTGGCGCTTCTGAGGGTCGGAGAGAACGTCGTAGGCCTCGGAGATCCGTTTGAATTTGGACTCTGCTTCGTCTCGCCTTGCCGAAGGATTCTTGTCGGGATGCCAGATCATGGCCAGACGCTTGTAAGCTTTCTTCAGATCATCCTCCCTCGCGTTGTGGTTCACCTTCAGTATATTGTAGTAATCCATACCCATCTCTCTCTCTCTCTCTCACAGTGACTGTAACACTTTTACCAATCTGTCCTTATCGTAATTTTCCCCGGCCGTTCACGATAATCAGAGGCGGCTGCGTGCTCGGGAGACTAGGGGGGAGGAAGAGGAGTTTTCATGGTCTTTTGTAATCTCCATGTGCTTCTCTTCTCTATATTATTGCCCATTGGGCTGATAAAATCAAATATGTTGACAAAAAAGAAAAAAAACAAAGGGGGAGTTTTCACGTCACATTTTTAGAAATAAATCATTTTAATCGTATTGTTTTGTCAGCAATTTTTTTGAAATAACCAAAAGGAAAAAGAAATTAGTTTTGTAGTATAATAGAAAGAGATAAGAAGAAAAAAGAGGAAAAAAGATTGGAATTTTGGTTATTTTGTGAATAATAAATAGTTTTTTTAGGTTATTTGGTTTAATTTTCCTAATTAAAATCTAATGGATTCAAATGTAGCAGAACATACCAGCTTAAGATACAACCCAAACTAATTTTACAGAGATACGTGTTTTACATACCTAAACTAAATCTAATTTGATAAACATGTGTTTAATTTTGTGTTTGTATGACACCGCTTCAATACCTCCGGCAACGTTTCATCTCTCCACCAAAATTGCATTCAGCCTCCTCTCTACACCTCAGCGACGCCGCATTCACTGCTACCATCTTTCTGTGTTGATCCCTTAAGAGAGATGCTGAATCTTCTTCTTCTTCATCAGATAATTAGAAATGGGAAAAAAATTAGAAATGGAAGACACTCAGACATATTATAATCAAGACATTTTTTGGAACACTTCAACTAGAAAGCTCCAAATCTGCTTATTTGCAACAATCGAAACCAATTAAACCCAAAAACTTAGTGTTTTCAACATCCAGAGAACTTCATCCCACATAGAGATGTAAAATGGAGTGTCCATGTCCAAATAAGTATGTCTATATGGACAAATCAGTTTATTAGACATTATTTGTTGAAGCCCAAATTATATTTAGTCCAAATTGTCCAAACCCAAAATGACCATTCCAAATAGGCTGTCCACGGGATCCAATTTAAAAAAATCAGTGTTAATTAACATTCAAAGTTCATATTTAACATAATTTCACTATGTTTTATAGAATTCAACAGCATAGATAAAATTCATATATCATCCAAAAGCCTAAACAAGGTTCGTACATAATGTAAAAGCATAAATTAGGTTCATTTATACATAATCCGAACTCCAAACCGTAGGTTAAGTTCATTTATACATAATTAAATTTCAGTTATGTTTTCTTCTTGTTCTTCTCGGCTTCTTCTATTATCACCGTCAAAGCCTGTAACAGAAGACGATGTGTTATTAATAATAGAAACAAGACTTCATATACAAATGAGAAACAAGACACTGATGAATTACATAGTTCAAACCCAATATTCAGATACAAGGAAAAGAAGCAATTCATGTCTAAAGTGAGCACACAGACAAAGGCAAAATGATTCATATACAAAGAAAGAAGGCAATTCATGTCTAAAGCAAACACATACAAAGACAAAATGATTCAGATACAAGAAAATGAGGCAATTGATGTCTAAAACAAGCACATACAAAGGCAAGACTTCATATGCAAACAAAAAACAAGACACTGATTAATTACATATCTCAAGTCCACGATTCAGATACAAGAAAATGAGGCAATTCATGCCTAAAGCGAGCACGGATAATTCAGAGAAACTCATCAACAAAATCAGAGAAAGCCATCAACACAAAAAAGCAAACAAAACCCATCTGAAAGAGAATACTAAACCCATCATTCTTTCTCCTGATGATATTAAAACCCATCATTCATTCAGTTTCTTCTCCTTCCTCATAAAACAAGAAGTGACAGAAACATAAATTCTAAGTGATTATACCTGTAATTGAGTCGGGTCTTCTTCCTTCCACTTTCTTCTGATTCCTCATCTAAGGCATCTTCCTCATCCAAATCGCATCCAGCTACAAAACAAGAGAAGTTACTTAATAATTTCACCTAAAAAACTCGATTATAAATTCAACAAACTCACCAATCACTTCAAAACCCACGAAGCCAGTTTCTAGCACAGATCAAAGCTTGAAAATTTGATGGAAGAAGGCGGTTCCTGTATTTGCTAAGAACGCGCGCGACTTCCCACAATAAAGATGACTCAGACGACACTGTTGTTATTAGGATACATAGGACATCAAATACCATTCGAGACAACTCCTTAAACCGGTTTGAATTGTCCTTCCAATACTTGATGACATACTCAAATACAAATCCAAAGCAGATTTTCATGTTGCTGCTTGTTGAGAGAAGAACGCATAGAAGCCCTACCAAGAAAGATATTATTAGTTGATTTTAAATAACTTAAATACACATCTAAAGCTTTGCTTTTAAATAACTTACACCATAACCAGCTGGTAGAGCATCTGCTTCTTGTGAACTATGTGTACTAGTATTCTTCTTCTTGTAAACTCCACACAGCTTCAACATCTTATTCATTTTGGATATTTTTTTTTCCAACTGAATTATATTAGCAAAAGAGGCCGAAGCCCAAAGTAACTTACAAAGACCTAAAGGCCCAAATACAAAGCCCAAATTTCAACGAACCAACCCGCTTAGGCCCAAGCCCGTTAACATCGAACCCAACATCACCGACTCGCGGTTCGCCCTACCTTGAGAAGCAAACCCGCACACGTCGCCACCACCGGGAGAACCTACGTCGGAGAACGGACGCGTCTCACCGGCCACTACAGGAACATGCCTCACCGTGACAAACCGGATCCCATGACCTACACACACTCTTCACCACCGCCGTCTTTTACTCTAGTGTAATCTTTACCGGAGAGATCAATCGCCGGAGCGAGATCATCACCGCCACCATTCGAGCACACACCAGAGTAACAAAATCGGCTCACAGAACATCACCATCTTGATACGGACACCTCTCTCTTCCTCCAACGAGAGAACAAACACGGATCTCAAACATCACCAACGCCATAAACAAACACAAAGGCCCTAACAACTAATCTAACTATTAAGCAGAAGAAAAAAAAGCAGGAGCCGACGAGGCAAGGTACATGACGTCTTCACCCCTCGGAGCATGATCCGGCGATGCAGAGCTGAGAGAGCCTCTACCTCCCGGAGACTTTGCCGGCGACGCAGAGCTGAAGAAGCCTTCACCTCCCGGAAACTTAAACGGCGACGGCGGAACTAACGGAGCCTCCGCCTCCCGGAATAAACCCTAACTTCAACCTAAAAAACTAAAAAACTGTCGCGACGAGCCGCGTCCTACTACCTCACCACGAATCCAGAGAAAGGGAGGGTGCCGCCGTTTGAAACCCGCCGTAAGGAGATCTCTTCCGGCAACAAAACCCTAATCCAGATCCGAAAATATATCGGATAGGACAGCAATTTAATAAAGAAAATGTAAAATGTTCTAATTTCTTACACATCTTCAATCATTTTTTTTTCACGAATCTTCAATCATATTCTATTTTAGTTTTTTTCCTTTCTATTTCAACATTTATATTTTTCAAATTTCTTTTGTTAAAAAATATTTTAATTATTAATAGAAACTATAAGAAATATTACATTGAGAACTCAACAACTGAAAATTCTGGAATTTAAATTGCATTAACCGAACTGTTTTGTGAGATCTGTGCTTAAATGTTCTATGTATACCATATTGAAAAAAATTGTGTACATTGTTTTATTAATTTACATGTTTTTTTGAGACTTAAAACTCAAACATTTTAATATAGAAATATTAATAAATTCTAAGTCAAACCACTAAAATTTAAAAAAATTTATTTTCAAACATGTTTTAAAACAAATTTATTTGTAATTTAAAGTTATGTTAGGGTCTCTTGCTGTTCAATTCCAATAAGTTTGGTATGTTTTTTTATACCATTTACTTGTTAGTTTATTTGCAAGATAACAAGTTGTTCTTTTCTTAGATGATTAAACTCATCGTGGTGGATTTTATATCTTCGGATCAACCAGTTGCTCTTTTCTTGCTTCGTATCATCAATACTCAAAACTTGATTTTCATGATTGATCTTATACATTGTTTAATTTTATTTCTGCATCTAAATATGCAAATGGTCAGATTAGCTATCTTTACTTAGTATTTACATATAGCATAAATGTATTTAGTCCTTGTAGTCTTCTCTCTTTTCTTTTAAAGAAGGTTAAATTTCATATCAATTTTTTTTATATATGATGTATTCTTAGTTTGAAATGATTCAAATCTTTATTTTCAAAAACAAGAGCTCTAGAAAATCAAGAATCAAACTAAGACATCATTACTTGGCCGAGATGATCTGATTCTGTTATGAACCTGATTGGATGATCCGATTGTTGATGCATTTCGCCATACCACACCATTTATTCCTCGCATGCCAAATGTGTGTCCGATGTTTGATAAACATAGCACATCAAGAACTCTCTTTGTTTGTAGAGCACATTTGCATGTCAGCAATTCAATGACACTGGTCTAACTGTGTGAGTAATTCAGACCAAGAATTCTCCATGTGAGATTCTTCCAAACCTCTTTGGATAGCGAAAATTAAAAAAAAAAGATGATCTTATGTCTCTAACGAAGCATTACAGAGTATGCAAGTTGCTGAATCTTGAGCATTCCATTGAAGTAGCCGATCTCATGTGGCCAACCTGTGTACCGCAACCAAATTTACCACAAAGTGTTAGGTGTTACTCCTGAGAACTACACACCCTTATGCCACAGAGTAGTCTGATTTATTTCCCTTGTAAGTTCCCAAGTTCGTTGCAAGCTAAATTCAGGTTTAAACATATCTTTTTTCCTTTTCCATAGATGCAAATCCGGTTCTGCAATGAGACCTTGTAGCCAGAGCTTTAGAATCATTCTTGATTAATATCAGGTGTTCATTACGATGATAGCAACATCAATATTGCTGAACCACATACTCCACAGTTGCGTTGATGTTGAGTCTTAAGTTCAATACAATAGTGATCGTTTGTTAAATCATTAGTCCATCCGAGTGGCGACCATGCATCAAACCAGAATGATCTGGAAACACCACTTATAATCTCCACAGTATATGTATAACTGAAACAATCAGCTGGAGACGATCAGGGGAGAATAGTCACTCGTAGTCATACATTTAGTCAAAAGCGGGAGAGTAAGATACTTTATTGGAACCAGAGCAACCTCCAACTGGAACTGAGCTTTGTCCCCAACAACATTGCTTACTCCTGCCAAGTATAATGTAATCTTTGGCCATCCACAAAAATTAGTAAATCATCAGCAAAGCACATGTGACTAACAGAGTAAGCAGAACATTTTGAATATACGGATGGCAACCAATTTTGTTTTTCTTCTGCTGTTTTATTCAACAATTTTGAGAACACTTGCATATGAAAAATAGATATGCTGAAAGAGAGCAGTCCTGCCTCAAACCTCTAGAGCTATTAAAATAGCTTGATGGTTCTTCATTAGACTGGACAGAAAAGGAGACGAGTTGTATGCATTTCTTAATACAAAGCACAAACTTTTCCGGAAGCTTTGGCTGATAGAATCGTCATTAAGAAAGACCATTGAAGTGAGCCACACATTTTGCATATGTCTATCTTGACAGCAAGCACACAGAGAAGATACTGTAGTTTTGTGGTAGCTTTTAACTAGCTCAGAAACAAGTAAGACGTTTCCGATGAGAAAACAGATCTTTGACAAAGCTGATTGATTCCTGAAAATAAATTTCAGTAGAATTCTTTTCAATCTGTTTGCTCGAGATCATTTTGTATAGCACATTACAATACGAAATAGGCCTATAATTTTCCATTCTTATTGCCCATTCCTGTAGTCTTCTTATTCTAGTTTGTCCTGCTCAGCTGTATTGAAAGGGGAAAACAGAATGGGACGTACGCAGTTTGATATTAGCAACAAAACTTTTACATTACAAATACATCTTATCTATGGAAGTATAAGACCAAATACAATAAAGATTCGAGAAATCAGACAGAGTTCTTGTCTTGTTGCTTTGTCTCTTCGTCAACAGTGTCAACCACATAACTGACTTCATCATGAGTGCCTTTGTATCTATACCATCTAGCCATTAACAAGAAGTAAAGAAAGTTAACGAACATGAGTCCTGTGAGCATGAAATAGAAGTAGTCCAGCTTCGCTTTGTTCAGATCCTCAGCTAACCAATTCCCCGTAGGTGAATGCTCAGTTGTTCTATGAACAGTCGAGATCAAGAAGCTAGCGAGGTAGCTAGAAACTCCTCCACCGACATAGAAGATAGAACCCGCAAAGCTCTTCATGTTTTCAGGAAACTGCTTGTAGTAAAACTCCATTTGCCCAATGGCTGCAAAAGCTTCTGCTACCCCTGCAAGCACCAGCTGCGGAATCAGCCACATCGCTGACATTGAGGAGATCTCTCCTGTTCGAGGCTCCGACCCCAGCGTAGGTCGTGTCAGCGCAAAGGTTCTTCTACGTTCCTCTATGAACCCGGAGACCAATAAACTCAACACCGCAAAGAAAATGCCAGCTCCTATTCTTTGTAAGAGTGTTATCCCCGTGTCTAGACCGGTCACTCTTTTGAGCGAGGGGACGAGGACACGGTCGTAGATTATGATGAAAACCGTCATACCAGACATCAAGAACACGACATAGGTGGCGGCTGGAATCTTGAAGCCACCTGAACCTAATCTCCTGTCGCTCTGGAGCGCTTGGAAGACTGGATAAGTCATTTGCATACTTATTGCAAGGTAGTAAATGGCGCATGCGAACCAGATTGGAATCACTCTTAAAATGCATTTCACTTCTTCCACTTTCTGCATCGTACATAGTTTCCATGGATCCGAAGCCGTTCCATCCGAGTTCAACTTGTCCTCAGGGGTCATAATCGCTGCTTTGTCTAGAAACCTGGCAATACAACATTTGTTCACACAAAGCATAAAGCAAATGAACAAAGAAAGACAGAGACAGAACTATTCCGACTTTACCTAAGCTGGTCGGTGTATTTAAGAGTAGAGTTTGCATAGTCATGAGGAATGTGGTTGTAAAGATCGATCCAAGGCTGCTTAACTGGCTTCAAGCCACGTTTCTTGATCGCTGCGGCTATAACATGACCTATACCAGCCAATGGACTACCAGAGGCTTTCACTTTCACATAGAGTTTGTGACCAGCAAAGAAAATGACGCAGGCCAAGAACATAAGACCCACAGGGATACTCAAACCGATGGTCCAGCTCACATTTGACTGGATGTACACAACTAGCGTGAGAGAGATGATCTGCGCGAACGTGAAAGTGAAGAAGTACCAGTTGAAGAAACTGTTGATTCCTTTCTTTCCAGATTCTGACTTGGGGTTGAACTGGTCAGCACCAAAGGCCAAGTTACACGGCCTGATTCCACCAGCACCCACCACAAGAAGCGCTAAACCCATCAGAAGAAACGCAATCTGGCCCTCGCTTGGGCCTTGGCAAGAACTTTGTGTTCCACAAGGAATGGGGTGCAATCCTGGAACTGCAGCCGTCAGTAGTATCACAAGCGATCCCTACAACAAATATGAAATATGGTTTAGTAATTGAAAAAAAAAGACAAAATCTTGGCCAAAATAAAACAAGATGGTCATTTGATTAGAGTACCAGAAAACAGGCGATGACAGCAACAGAGAGAGTCTTGTAGCGACCAAAGTAAGTGTCGCAGAGGAAAGCAGCGAGGAAAGTGCCGAAGTTGATAGTGCCACTGAAGGCGTTGATGATGGTTGCAGCTGTAACACTCTTAAGGTTGAATACTGAAGTTAGGTACACCAGAAGGTTTGATAGTGTCCCAATGATCCCTATCTTCTCAAATGTCTCATTACCTGTGACACAATATTTTTTTTTCAACATAAATAATTAGTCAAACCATAAAGTAACAACCTTTTTACATTTAATTCACAATGTTGAAATTAAAGATTGGACTCTCAGTGGTGGACTGGACACTTTATTATTCATTCTTCTTTAACGGTTATAACTCCCAGAAACTAACTAAAATCTTATTTCAGAAACTTAAAACTTGCATGATTCAAAGTCTCTCACTTTCCATGGTAGATTTATCTAGGAAACTCAACTGGTTTGTTTGATCTGTGTTTCAATAAATCTCGAAACGTCAAGACAAGAACTCCAAATCAAGATTTTCAACAGTCAAGTCTAAGAAGACAAAAGATACGAAATTAAAATAAAAACATCACGGGCAAAACGTTCTATAATCCGACAAAAGAGACACAACAAAACAAAACAGAATAAACTAAAAAAAAAGTTGTCTGAAGAGAAGAAGAAAGCGTTACCAATGATAAAGGGCATGACTTTCCAGCCTCTATAAACGAGCTTTTTCTGCTCGTCTTCAAATGAATCGACCGAATCAGAACCACCGCCATCGACGGAGGAGTAGGGTTTGTGATCCTCAGTTGTCTCAACATCAAAGGGCTTTCTCTCCATTGTTTCAATCTGTGTGTAATTATGCTTATCTCTTCTCTCCCTATGGCTGTGGATGACTCTGCTCTTCATCTTAAGCTCCTCTCTATCGTCTTCTTATATAGTGGAGGGTCGAGAGAGAGAGAGGGAGAGTGTAAGCGTGGAATTGTCTGAATCAAATCTGGACAAAGAAGAAAATAAAAGGAAAGAACAAGAAATAGTGGTGAATTTGGGAGGAAGATAGAGACATGTGTGAGTGAGTCGTTTTTATTTTATTCTGCTTAATTGTTTATTTAATTGATTACGTAAAGTATTTAATATAGTGTCTCAATTATTATCTAGATTAATAGTTCATTACTGCTTTTATACTAAGAGGTCTAAGTTCAAGCAGTAGAGACGGTGAATTATACAGATTAATGTCGGAAATTTTTTTTGCAAAAGATCTTAACCATGGATAAGAAAACCCATCAAGCATAAAAATCATAGGGCAATTCTCTCAAATAGCCATTTTTTAATTTTTCACAAAAATAACACTAAAAAAACCAAAATAGCTCCTTTTAATTTTAATTTTTTAAATTTTTTTAAAAATTTAAAACCATATCCCCAAAACCCAACTCTTTAACTCTAAACCCAAAATCTAGATTAGTTAACTGTAGGATAAAATACTTTTTAACCTTTTACTAAAACTTATTTTGGTTATTTTTTATTGAAAACTATTTTGTGACAAAAATTTAAAAAACGCTATCCTATGAAATTTCTCTAAATCATATGATAGTTCAGAATAGTATAGTCACACGCAGATCCTAATAAAGAATATAGAATTATTGTTTAGTAATTTATATTTAAGAAATTTAAATAACATATACAAATACATCAAAAAATTATTATATAATTAATATGATTTTTTTAATTTATTTAGTAATATAAAATTTAAAAAAATGATAGACAATACGCAAATTGTTATCAGAGCTTTGTTATTAAATAGCATCAATTTCATATGTATATTTTTAAATTATATTGGGTAATTTCGTATATTTTATTAAAGGAAAATGAAAGACGATTTTTGGGATAATTTGAAAACCACCTTTTTATAGTTTTGAATTTGTATAGTAATAATGCCACATGTCAAAATGTATAGTTGAATGAAAAAATATATAGTTAAATAAATAATAAATAAATACACAATATAAGAAATATAAATATTACATTAAACATCTATCGTAATATTACCATTTGATATAAAAACAAGAAAATTATAATAAATAAATATACATTATAGAAAAATTCCCTATGATAGCCATTTTTAATTTTTTGTCACAAAAATAGCTCTCAATAAAAAAATGACCAAAGAAGTTTTATTAAAGAGTAAAAATACATTTATATCTAAGGTTAACTAATCTAGACTTAGAATTTAGAGTTAAGGGGTGGGGTTTTGAGGATAGAATTTCAAATTTTAAAAAATAAAAACTAAATATTAAAATATCAATAAGAAGTTTTATTAAAGATTAAAAATATATTTATACCCTAGGGTTAACTAATCTAGACTTATGGTTTATAGTTAAGTGTTAGAGTTTTGAGGATAGGATTTAAAATTTTAAAAAAACTAGAAAAAAAAAATTCAGAATAAAAAGACTATTTTGTTCATTTTTCTTATTGGATGCTATTTTTGTTAGAAAAAAACTTAAAAAGTCTATTTGAGAGAATTGCCCTACAAAATAAGAAAAACTAAATAATAACAAAATATATAATATAAAAAATGAAAAACTATATCACACATCTATCTGAAAAATGAATAGTTTTCTGGTTTTTTTTAAGGAAATATGTATTCATACAAACATACAATTCATAATTTTGTTGTTGTTCAGAATACAACATCCCAAAGAATAGTTATATAGTTAACCATTGAAAGAGTTAATCCGCGCTACGCGCAGAGCTATTTTTAAATGTTAACTATATAGCTAATCTTTTAGACGTTGTATTCTAAACAACAACAAAATTATGAATTTTATATTTGTGTGAATACATATTTCTTTTAAAAAAAAAACAGAAAACTATACATTTTTTAGATAGATATGATATAGTTTTTCATTTATTATATTATATATTTAGTTATTATTATTTCTATATATTGTAGGACAATTCTCTCAAATAGCATTTTTTAAGTTTTTGTCACAAAATAGCATTTAATAAAGAAAATGATCAAAATAGTCTTAAAACCCTACCCTCAAAACCCCATTCTTAACTCTAAACCCTAAGTCTAAATTAGTTAACCGTAGGTATAAATGTATTTTTAATCTTTAATAAAACTTCTTTGGTCATTTTTTTTATTGAGAGCTATTTTTGTGACAAAAAATTAAAAATGGCTATCATAGGGAATTTTTCTATATTGTATATTTATTTATTCTATTTTTTGTTTTTATATCAAATCGTAATATTATGATATATGTTTAATGTAATTTTTTTATTTCTTATATTCTATATTTTCATATTATTTATTTAACTATACATTTTTCGGATAGATGTTCAATTTATTTTTTTCATTTTTTATATTGTAAAGTTACTTACTGTTTATCTTTTCTTATTTTTATATTTACTTATTCTAAATTTCTGGCATTTATATCAATGATATTATTACGATATATATATTTAATGTAATAATTTAATTTCTTATATACTATATTTACTTATTATTTATTATTTCTTAATTTTATATTTGCATATTCTAATATTATGTGTTTAATATAATATTTATATTTATTATATTGTGTATTTAGTTATTATTTATTTTACTATACAATTTTCAAATAGATGTTTAATTTAATTTTTTTCAGTTCTTCATCATATATTTATTTATTCTATTTTCCTGCTTTTATATCAAATGATAATATTATATAGATGTTTAATGTAATATTTCTATTTCTATTTCTTATATTGTATATTTATTTATTATTTATTTTACCATACATTTTTCAGATGGATGTTTAATGTAGGTGTTTTATTACTTATAATGTATATTTACTTATTATTTATTTTTATTCTAATATTATGATAGAGTTTTAATATACTATTTATATTTTTTATACATTATATTTACTCATTATTTAGTTTAGTATATTTACTTATTGATATTGTATATTTACTTGTCTAATTTAGTTTTTCCATTTTTGATATTGTATATTTACTTATTGATTATTTTTTCTTATGTTGTATATTTACTTATTCTATTTTTTTATTTTATATCAAATAATAATATTACATTAGATTTTAAGTGTAAGATTTCTATTTCTTATATTATATGTTTATTTAATGTGTATTTTTCATATATTGTTTATTTATTTATTCTAATATTACGATAAATGTTTAATATAAACTTTATATTTCATATATTGTATATTTACTTATTATTTATTTTACTATGTATTTTTCAGAGAGACGTTTAATTTTATTTTTTCATCTCTTAATTTTTTATTTACTTATTGTTTATTTTTTCTTATATTGTATATTTACTTATTTTATTTTCATGCTTTTATATGAGATAATAATATTATGATATATGTTTAATGTACTATTTCTATTTTTTATAGTGTATGAGTGTTTTTCTTATATTTTATATTTACATATAGGAATATTTAAAATGATAAAAATGTAAACCTATACATTTTTTTAGATAGATGTTTAATGTAGGTTTTCTATTTCTTATATTGTATATTTATTTATTATTTATTTTTTCTTATTTTGTATAATTATTTATTATAAATGTTTTGATTTTATATCAAATTGTAATATTAAGATAAATGTTTAATGTAATATTTCTATTTCTCATATTGTATATTTACTTATTATTTATTTTATTATACTTTTTCAGATAAATGTTTAATATAAATTTTCTATTTCTTATATTGTGTATTTACTTATTATTTATTTTTCCTTATATTTTATATTTACTTATTATTGTTTAATGTAATGTTTAAATTTCTTATACTGTATATTTACTTATTATATTTTTATACTGTATATTTACTTTTTATTATTTATTATTTTTTTAGTAATAATGTCACGTGTCATCTTTCGTAAGAAGTTTTTTCGCTGATGTGGATGCTTCATGGGGCCTCAAAAGGTTCATTTTATTAGTATAGACTAGGAATTAACCCGCGCTATGCGCAGAGATATTTTGATTTTCAAATATTAACTATATAGTTATTCTTTTGGACGTTTTATTCAACAAAATTTTGAATCGTATGTTTGTGTGAATACATATTTTTTGGAAAAAACCATAAAATTATACATTTTTCAAATAGATGTTTGATATAGTTTTTCATTTCTTATATTATATATTTACTTATTATTTATTTTTTCCTATATTGTAAGGCAATTCTCTCAAATAGATCTTTTTTAAGTTTTTGTCACAAAAGAACCTAATTTGATTGAATTAGTATTTTATTTTCTAGAAGAAAGATTGGTGCCCGTTATGCTAATAGTCCGAGGTAATTTTTTAAAGGCTGAGTTATTAGGGATTATTTGATCTTGGGACGACAATGAATCCTAAAAATCCATATGTTGTATGCTTCCAGCTACTGAGATTCACTCAATTTAATGAAAACATTAAAAAAAAATTCTTGAAAATTTTGACCTTTAGCTTGTCCGTTTAATACTCGTTTAAAGCATGTTTTCGGATGGAGTTTACGTACATTGGAATTATAAAATGTCAACTTATGTAGATTCTATGCATTGTGCTCTTATCATAATCTGAATTTCCTTACTTGCGTATTCTTCCAAATTTGCCTTTAAACATATATTTTTGTGTTCATGTTAGGAGGTCTAGGAAGCAATGATGATTATGGCTTCGTCTTATCTCTGATAATACCTACGACAGTTATTCTGCCTTTTTTTACATGTCCTCCGTAAATACACCTTCGATCTCTGACCTCTGTTTCTTGGAAAATACCAAAATTGCGCATACAAAAACCCATGTCGAAACTATTTTCTTCCTTCTCTTATTTACTCTGTTTCGTTCTCTCCACTGCTCTGACCTGTGTTTTCTTTAAGTCATACAATCCATCACAGCCAACCTGGGATAGCTGAGAAGAATCATCAGACTGAGGATTAAGAAGTAGCTGCAACAATCAACTTCTTTTATCAGTCCCAATGTCCATTAGATCAGACTCAATTGCAACAGAATCTTCAAGACAATGCAAATGTTATTGCAATTATGTTCACGTATAAGACCCGATGGAACCATGAATCATTCAAGTGTGACACTGATTATTAGAGTTTACTAAATGGAAAACTTATTTTAAATAATGTGTGCAAATATATTCATTGATGTTATTTAGGTTGTACCTCAACTTTGTCGGTCCTTAAAGCTGCACCATTGGGGGTATCTTCTGTTTTTAGCTGAGAGGGTGCATTTTCCATAGCAAAGTTGAGCTGAGTGAATTGCCAAGCCAGTACCTTTCAATTTTTCTTCATTTACAGTACAAATCATTGATAATAAGTAAATCAACAAAGAGGGAAATGCATAAGTGATCATATAGTGCTTATTTTCAAATCACCTCTAAAACTTTGTACTCATCATATATGAATTTAAGAATTTCCTCTTGAGATCCGTTGGTCTACTCCAAATATTGTCTTGCTAATCTGATTTAGTTCATAGAAGTAACATCACACATCGACATATGTCGTCGAACGTTTTTGGGACGACAATGGTCGATGGTGGAGCCATTGTTTTTTTTGCTGGAGTATTCTATAGAGTCTTTTTTGATGGGTGTGAGGTTGATGTTGATAGATAATGGGTTTTATAGCGATGTGTCTCAGAGCGAGATAAATATTTGGAAATAATAAAAATGTAAAACTACACATTTTTCAAATAGATGTTTAATGTAATATTTCCATTTCTTATATTCTATTTTTACTTAGTATTATTTTCTTACATTTTATATTTTACTTATTCTAATTATTTTGCTTTTTTTTTCAGATAGATGTAATATTTGGAAATAATCAAAATATTAAACTATACATTATTTCAGATATATATTTAATGTAATATTTACTAATATTGTAATTTTACCATTTCTTAAAAATATTTGAAAATAATTAAAATGTAAAACTATACACTATTTCAGATATATGTTTAATGTAATATTTGTTTTTTTTTATTTTTACATTTTAACATCATAATAAATATACAGTTTTTATACATGATAAACGTAGCATTATTACATTTTAATGGAAAATAAAATTACATTTTACGTATAATAAATTTACATTAATATACATAATATTTACATATATTTAATTTTTACATTTTAAGATATATGTTTAATGTAGTATTTCCATTTTTTTAATTGTGTATTTACTATTATTTGTTTGATGTAAAACTATACATTTTTTTGTTTAAATATAATATTAACATTTTTTTATATTGTAAATTACCTTTTTAATGTAGTATTTCCATTTTTTTAAATTGTGTACTTATTTATTATCTTTAACTAGTTATTATGTAGTCCATGGAAAATTTTGTAATTTGTGGTGACTTCTGGGCCCACGTCGGCCATGAAATAAACTCGGCCCCTCTTCTTGCATCAGTGTCTGTTGACACCAAGGTATTGATGTCGAACGACACTCCTCCGTATCTTTGACAGCTTACTCTCGCAAATCAGACAAACCACCCTTCAGTAAAACGAGCATAACGTTAGATCTGACCATTAGATGGACTTCAAACCGATGGCACTGGAAAGCTAACTTAAGGCTCTATCTTGTATCAAAAGATGTGCCCAATTTGACGAAGGCTTGCATCCATACCTAAACTTCTGAACGCTCATGGACCTGAAAACACTCTAAAACAAACTCCAAACACATATAAAAGACTCAATAAATAACGTATACCATGACCTAAATGTGGTAAAATCCTTGGTATATCAACTCCCCCGGACTTATCATTTTGTTTGTCCACAAGCAAAACACAAAATAAAACGGGAGGGACTCAGACAATTTTTTAAACTATTACCTTCACCTCTATAATGTTAAAAGTGGTAGTGAATCAATGCCAACCTCAAAAGTGTTTCAATGTATTACTCTCTAGCTTAGAAACCATACCATACATCACACAACTCCACTAATAGCGCCTGACGTACCCCTCTACTGACCTCATTTCTGTAGTATATGTGTAGGCTAAATCTTTGGAGTATCGATCAAAGTACACATGAACTCTTATTTAAAAATGTATCTGAACACACAAGCAGTCTTCTGAGATCCCTTTACCCTCTCTTTCTCTCTTCTCTGAATCTTTTTTATCTTAATCAAATGGACAGTGATGCTGCTACAGTCTATCTTATTCATCTTATTTTCGATTTTTTTTTTATTTTTTTATTTATTTTTGACAGAGTGTAGGCGAATAGTAGGGTCATAAGTAATATACATATCCCTCGCTTCCAACGATGTGTAATCATTCCTTTGAATTAGAATAGTGGGGTTATAGGAAATTTTTCTACCCCTCTACATCTCTGGAAGTCATCTCAATCTTTTCTTTTCTAGATGCCAAAGAGAGGGGAGAGTGGAACCAGAAATACACAGACTTTTATCTTCAAGACTTGTAGAGTAATCGGATCCACTGTATATCAAACCCCAAATTAAGCAAGTTAAGTTGATTGAAGTTGGAAGTCAGCTTTGGCTCTCCAGACATTCTCACCAGATGTGGATGTTAGTGGCAGATGATCTACTGTTGTGTCTCCATCTAGTACACCTTGCAGTCAGAAAATCTAAAATGGTATTAGAGAGTGGTTAGATAATAAGTAAAAATTGAAAAAATTCATCATTCCCTTCTTGACTCAATAAAACTTAATAAAAACTCATAGAAATAAAATTCAAAATAAAACACAATATCAGTAATACGTCCCACAGGCTTTAACAACACTGTCTCCAGTGTTATACAATCCGAGATTGTTGAATAAAATAAATCATACGGAAAAATTTAACAAGAAAAATCGAGTTGTACATGCTGTATGATGATGAGCATCGGTCAACATTGATCAGGTATCCCCAATACTCGGGTAAAGTGGTGTCGATTGATACTTATCATGTGTCGGTCGATCGATACTGGTATATCAACTCTTTTGATGAACAGTGTATGTGATACAGTGACGTTCGACACTGCTACAGTTCATCAAATTTTTTCCTGAAATAAATAAACGCGAAAATTAGTATAAAATAAAAATTAGATAAAATTAAAAGTCATCTAAGAATGTATTTCCTCCCACTCAGCGCTTATTTTCAGTCATTATATTGACTTATAGATATCAGATGTGATGTAGACGAGAACGTGAACTTGCTCCAAAAGAAGTCTCAATATCTACTTTTTAAGCTTCATTATACTGCTTGTGAAAGTCTTCATAGACTCTTCTCCTTTGTCTATCATCTCAGCAATAAAGAGTACTTGATTCTTTTAAAATGGAGGTGAGAAATATCTGTTGTGCACTCTATATTTCTTGACACCATCTGAGAAGTGTGGAATCAATGACAACTAAGGACCGCATTTGGTCCTTTTTCTTTTCTTCCAATTCTACATCTTCTTTCTCTAGTCTTGTTTGATCTTGCGGTGGTGCTTCCATCAAAAAGATTTCGACACACTACAACCTCTTTCTACTCTAATATGCGATGGGTGTCGATGGAGAGATGGTGTCGTTTGACACTAATACTGATGGACATCGGTCAACATCACTTATATATTTCAATCCTTTCTGAGAAGATATTGCGTACATAGGATCATCAAATACCCCAATTTAGGGGCCTGAATGCACACTTCTTTCAGGTGGAATAGGCAATTCAACCTTAGAAACAGAGTTGGAAACACAATCTTCATATGATCATGGATACTCTTCAACCCTTTGTGGAAACCATCAGCCTCCTCTGTGCAAATAAATTGTTGCAGTTGTTATGGGACGGCAAGGTGTGAGACCTCAAACTTGTGCATTCTCTCCTCAGATGGTTCAAGCTCAAATATGCAACATGGTAGTTCTTCCAACCGTGGAGTGCGATCGATATCATCAGGTGGGTATCCAGATATTTTCTCCTAGTGTGTTGATCGTCATAAGGTGGTCTGAAATGTCGTGAGGACAACTCGATCTCTCATAGATTTCAACAGGTGTCGATCGACAACATGAGTCTGTGGCAATAAATGCTGAGGTCGGGTCAACATTATCAGCTTCGTCTGCTCAGCTCAGCTCTCCATATTCATGCCATCCATCATCCTCTACCATATATCTCAGCATAGATTCAATATCAATCTCTAGAGTCGCAGCAGCGTCATAGAGAGAGTTGTTGAGGAAGGTGTTCGTGATGTGATTCCAGATATGGAGAGATCCTTAAACTTCTTAAACCAACATGCTGCTTCTCAAACAAGAGAGTAAGGGAATAGTTTGTAGAAGTAGTAGTCTTCAGAGACTCTGTTGCACTTAATGGTCGATGCTAGATATTCAAATGATTCGAGATGGTCAATGGGATCTTCATGAGGAAGACCACGAGTGTAGAATGATGAATCGAAGACCTGTTAGCATATAGTAGAACGATGTAGAACAATGGGCTCTTCAGGACTGTTGTAGTCTCTAAGTGCCCTCTGTCGTTCAACCCCAGCATTCACAACAACAACAGTAGCTTCAGGGATTGCAACCCCATGCACATCTATCAGTTGGCCATATTTGTTTTTTTGCACGACCTTCTTTGTCTCGTAAGACCCCATTCTTATCAGCCTCAAGTATGAGCACTTCGACTTTCGTTGTTTCTCCATGAGCGATGTCAATCGACATTGGATAAGTATGCTTAATACTTGGTTTTCTGTGGTCTCGATCGACACTAACCTCATAGACTTATAGATCACATGTAAATCAGTAGGCTCCTGCTTTAAAAGATCCAATAGGCCTATTTTCATTGTTGTATCCGGTACTGAAATGTATGTACCTGAAAATCAAAAGAAAAATAAAATAAAATCAGATAAAATATAAATAAAAACTCTAGAAGAAATCCTACATCTAGTCTAATGGTGATCAGAGTCCATGGCAGTGGCGCCAAATTTGATATGCTCAAATTAACCTTCAAGCTACTCTCTCAAATAAGAGGTTCGATGTAGTGCTTGAGGATCGAATTAACAGAGACTCTATCTTTCACACAGTAGACTTAATTTGCAGATCAAACTAAGAAAACAATATAATAATAGTAAACAATGCAATAAATAGATAGAATCGTTTGTAAGATATTAGAAAGAAACGCTAGATCTAGGAATTTATCAATAAAGAGATTCAAAACTATAATCAAGGATGCTAAGGGTTTATGGGTTAAATTTTGGAACTCGAATTCAATTGTAAGATATTTAGCTCTCGTTGTGAGCCTACATGCTTAAATCTGTATTTATACTCTCGCATGTAAATACAGAACAAAGTGTTGATCTGTACACTTATGGAGTGTCGATCGATACCTCTTTAAACAAGCATTAATGCTCAGATCGATATTGTTCAACTAAATTCCTATACCAACTCTCTATTGCGCCTAGGTATCTAATCCATCATAGTTCAGATCCTTTAATTGATTGCACTCTCATGCTTCTCAATTGTCCTATGATCCTAGGTTCAAATAATCAGTTACACTCTCATGCTATTCCAACTAGTCTAGATCCTAGTATTACAAGCCACCATGGTCTAGGATTCATGAAAAGCCCTATCAATACTAATAGATTATCAGTTTGGCATTAAGCTCATGAAATTCCTAAATCTAACAAGAGAATAACATAAATGCAATAACACAAAGTATAGTCTGAATAGATATCATATAATAAACTCAATGATAAAACCAAAAGAATTCGAATCAATCTGTGAAGGAAAACTGATCTTCTCTCCAACCCTAAAATTCATAATAAAATAAAGTATAACCCTCAACAATGGTTTAGAAAATTATAAAAACTAGGTATCAAGTCGTCCATGAGAAATTTTGTAATTTGTAGTGACTTGTGGGCCCATGTCGGTAAGGAAATAGACTCGGCCCGTCTTCTCGCATCAGTGTCATTTGACACCAAGGTATTAGTGTCAATCGACACTCCTTCATATCTTCAGCAGCTTCCTTTCGCGAGACAGAAAAACCACTCTTCTGTAAAATGAACATTACTTTAGATCTAGCCGTCAGATGGACCTCAAACCAGTGGCACTGGAAAGCTAATTCAAGGATTTATCTTGTGTTGCTTTCCATCAACAGCTAAACTTCTGAAGCGTATGTGCAGTTATGCACCTCAATTAGCTTCAGAATCTCCAAAGTTTTCGAAAACGCTCATGGACCTGAAATACTCTTAAAAATATTTCAAACACATATAATAAAATCAATAAAGACTTATGGGCTGTTAACACGATAGAGAGAAGCTGAAGGCCGTGTGCTTCGAATCGGACTCGTCACAACTGATCAAAGTCGTTAACTCAGGGAATTGCGTACCGGAGCTCTATGGAGTAGTTGCAGACATCTTATCTTTTGCTTCTATTTTCGAGTTTATTTATTTCGTCTAGATTTCTCGAGAGAGAAATGGCCAGGCTGATATGTTGGCAAAGTATGCTTTGATTCAAGTTGAAACAATTGTGGTTGATAGAGCAATTATAGCTCCCAACTAACAGCTTTTATGATTAATGAAATATGTGTTAAAAAGGAAAAAAAAAGAAAAACTCAATGAAGACTTATTCCATGGCCTAAATGTGGTAAAATTGATGGTATTTCATTCATTTTTCTGAAAGATACTATATTTTTAAAGATAACCTATAGAGAAATATATGCGGATAAAATCCAAAAATATTCAAAAATTTAGATGATTAGCGATAGCAAGTCTTCTTCTAGATATTTAACTATTATGAATTGTACTAATTAAGAAAAAAAAAACCTAACATTTCTTTTGATAGAACATTTATCTTTTAAATTCGATAGTCTTCCCCAATTCAATTTCGACTGATAACTTCTTCCGTTTTTCGAAAAGCTGCCCGGCCAGTGTACAATGTGTGATAAGAGAGATAAACAACAGCGAGAACTGAGAACTTGATTACACATTTATTACGGTGTCACAATCCGTCGACTATTATTTAAACATTTAGTCTTGTTAATTTTATTTTGAACATTTATGCAAGAAACAAACTACAGCTCCATCATATCCAAGCAGGATTATTAAGAGCAGTGACAACTGCCTTGATCTGCAAGTAGTTGTTGA
Organism: Brassica rapa; assembly: GCF_000309985.2. Lineage (NCBI taxonomy): Eukaryota > Viridiplantae > Streptophyta > Magnoliopsida > Brassicales > Brassicaceae > Brassica > Brassica rapa. The sequence continues at coordinate 16,730,753 of NC_024800.2, forward strand.
GACTGTAAATACCTTTCTCTCTACCATTACCGCTCATCTTGTAACCACCAAAGGGAATGGCTGCGTCAAAGACGTCGAAACAGTTAACCCAAACGGTGCCAGCTTTCAAAGCCCTCGAGACCCTATTTGCTGTGTCCAGACTCTTTGTTGTTTAAGGCGAGTTTGGTCTCGGTGAAGTAAACAATACTAAAAATGGGTCGAACAGAGGCGTTTATTAGATTTCGAGATGATGTTACAAAGGTGGAGAAAGTAAAAGCAGGCCGGAGCTCGTGAGAGCTTAAACCGGAAAAGTACAAATAGCAGAGAGATGATTGTACGGATGATAAACCCTAATCTCGCCGCTAAGTTTGTGTAGCTCAGTGTTCATCCCCTTTCTCCTTTGCTTTCCTCTCCTTTTATACTCTGTTCGATTACCTTAACCTAATCTCTTTTTACTGATTGGGCTTTGTCGGCCCTTCGGGCCTGATTATGAGGCGCTCGTTCCGAGCCGTTTAGTCGATCAGCCTCGCTTCGCTTGCTCTCCGCTTCGACTAACGGCGCTTCCTGGTTAAGTTGAAGCCTCGAGAATCGGCTTCTGCGCCGACGTCGACTCGGTTTGCTGGATTGGGCCTTTTGTTCGATGGGCTTTGTGGATGGGTTAAATCCATCCCCAACAGTAAGTCCCCCCCCAGTTTATTGATGGTCGAGCAATCGATCCTCGATGAATTTGGTGTCTGTGGTTCGGAGAACAAAAGGTTCAACCCGAGCAAGCGACTGACCGTTGAGGAGTCGACCCGTTCAATCGATACTTCTCGATCGAGAGAGTGGATTGACGCGTCCGTTTTTCACGCGTTGCGATCGTGAGATAAATGCTTACGGGTCGAGAAGACGGACCGGCGCATCTGTCGACCACGCGCCTAATTGGGTTTAGGCCCAATTAGGCCTTATTAGGCGTAATGATGGCGCCTTGATCTCCGCGCTTATCTTTTCTTATAAATAGCTCCCCCCCTCTCCACTTCTTTTCATTTCTCTCCGCAGCGCTAAAGGTACTTTCTCTCTCTACGCTCCTTCTCTCTCTTTATCTTTGTTTTTAGATCTGCGATTATCCGAGATGTCGTCACCCCGTCGTTTGACGCGAGAACAAAAGGGAAAGGGGGCGGTATCTTCTCGGGATTCTGGCGATACCCATCACGAAGCGATGATGGATTCGGAAAATATGAACTTATCGCAGCGTCTCTTGGTCTCGGAAGCGAGGGAACAGTTCCGAGGCGATGACGACGGTCAGGAAGCGGTCGACACCTCGATTGTTCCGATCAGCTATTATCCCGGGAACATCTTCGCCGAGGAGAGTCCAATGGAGGTTTGGAGAATTCGACCTTCGGTCGTCGACGGACAAGATTGGTCCAACGTCGAGAGGACGAAGTCCACCGTGGAGTCGGTGGAAGCTATCCTCCGAGATCTCAACGCACACGGGGTCTCGTTCATCATTCCAAAGCGGGACCAGAGGCCTTGGTCGCCTCCGAAGGGATATCAGTGCATCTACGAGTCGTATTTCAGGAACGACACGAAATTATGGTTCCCGATTCCTCGAATCGTCACGGCTTACGCGTTCCGCAGAGGAGTCGCTTTGAGCCAGTTGATGAACGGTTCTCTCCGGTTGATGGTCGTTTTATCGGTGATCGCGGCTGAAGCGGGGACATCGATGAGTGTGAGGTCGTTTGAGGAATTGACTTCAGTTTCGATTTCCGACGATGGGCTCGTCTCGACGAGAATGCGCCCAAACTATAACGTGGTCACGGGTTATCCGACCAAAACTTCAGACTGGCAGCGCTCGTACTTCTACGTGAAGTCGAACAGGTCGGCGTTCGAAGAGCCGCCGAAGTCTGGTTACCGCGTTCTCTGGAATGCAGAGATGGGTACTGCACGCTATCTTATGTGACGATTGTGGTGTGTGCTCGTCTAACGCTTATATTTTCTTTTTGTAGTTGGTCATCCGAATCTCGCTACGTACCCCGAGAATTGGAAGGAGAGTGCTCGGATTGTCGCGTTGCAGAAGCAAGATCACTGGGAGGATTTTACTCGGGAGAGAATTCAAAGATCTGTAGAACGGATTGCGAGTCGTAAGTTCTCGCTCCTCCTTTATGTTTCCTATCAAGCGAACAAAGTCTTATTGGGATTTTTCTTTGTTTTTCGCAGAGCGTTGGGTTTCGGACTTGCTTCCTCTCATCAACCGATCGACCCTGAAACGGTTGTCTCTTTTTACCCGAGCCGAGCAAAAGGAAATCAATCAAGCCCGAACAATGAAGCAATTGCCCGATCTGAGCCTTATTACGGCGGGGAAGATAGGTGCCAAAAAGGGTACTGACGGCTCTGCGGGAGTCGAGATTACGGACGTCGTCCCCGTTATCGCCGAGCAGGCGCCCGCTGGCGGTTCTTCTCAGGGAAAGGCCTCGAAGAAGAAGAGAGGCAAGGAGACTCGGAAAGAGTCTGACGAGATAGGTCAAACCGATCCGGATAATCCCTCGAAGAAGAGTAGTAAGAAGAGGAAAGCCGCGGAACCACCTGTGGAAGACGTTCCCAGAAAAAAGAAAACGAAGAAGCAAGACTTCTCCGCGCCCCGACCATCCTCGGTTTGCGAAGAGGAACTCCGAGCCTTGGTCCCTGACGCTACTCCCGAGGTTGGGACCTCGGATGATGACGAGAATGAGACCATCGCTTTGCGTCGGAGAAGACGAGAAGGCTCTCAGCAGAATCGCGGAGCCTTAGTGGGTGATCAAGGCCTCTCTGAGACTCCGAGGGAATTGCCAGCCTCTGAAAGACCGCGAGTCCCTCTGAGGGGCGATTCTTCGGCTCATATCACGGAAGGTTCCGAAACCCGTGTGTCCGGCCGTCCCAAGGAGACCCCGGAGGATGGGTTTAAGTTCGAGTTCAGCCGAGAACTCCCGCTGGCCTGTTACCCGGAGGATTGCGCTCGCTTGCTGCGACTAGTCAAAGGCGGTCCTGACTTGCTTCCTTCAGTGGGGGACCTCATCTTTAAAGATGAGTATGAACATGCTTCTTGCTCGTCGGTAAAGGTACGCGGTTGCTTGTTTCCTTCTTTCCTGAGCCTAAAATTATTTTGGCTAAGTCTCTCCTTTTTTTTTTTTTAAATCAGAGTCACGGCGACTGGAATGTTTTGATCGGGAAGTATGACTCGGCCCTTAGGCGGGCCAGAGAGCAGATCCGCGAGAGCGAAGAAGCCAAGAAGAAAGTGGAGGAGGCTCTTCGGGTGTCTTCGCAAGAAAAGACTGAGGCCGTTGCTCGGGAGAGGTCTCTCAGGAAAGCGTTTGTCGAGACGCGAACATCTGACGCAGCTGAATTGCAGATGTGTAAGGAAGCGATGAACAACCTCGAGGTTGTGGTAGATAAGCAGCGGAAGGAAAAGGTCGACCTAGAAAGGAGGATAGCCGCGGAATCGCTTAGGCATTCCGAGGAGATGACCAGGCTTCGGAAATCTCGTAGGTACGAGGTTACGCACGAGAGGATTCGCGTGTTGATCGCCATGATTGCTAAGGCTGAGAAACGCTTCCATAGGATTTCTCTTCGTGAGGATCAACGGGACAAGTATGACGATGCTAGGTGCCTCTACAGCCAAGCCTTCGGAACGAGGAAATGTCTCGAGCAGATTAAGGCCTCAGGCGTCGAGATCCCGCAGGAAACCATCGATCTCTTCGCTGAGCAAGAGAGGCACTATGAAGAGGAAGCAGAACGCTTGGAAGTAAAGGAAATTCCGGCAGAAGACCTTCGCCTCTCCCCGTTAGTGTTGGAATCCCGGTTTCTGATCGAAGAGATTTGGCGTCAGCTCGACCCGTTTGGATCGAACATTGGTTTAATTGATTCAGAGGCTGCCATTGCTCTTCGTACTCCCCTCGCCGACCGAAATCCCCAATCGGCAGACCCGACGGAGAAACCTGCTCAAACGGCCGTATCGTCCAATCAGAATATCGACCAAGGCGTCGATCCAACGGGGCGAACATCAGAGGGACCGGTTGTCCAGAAAGACGGGGCTGTGCCTACCATCGTGCTGACTGATTCCTCTGCAAAGGCGTCGAAGAACGCCAGCTCGTCGGCTTCCTCGTCAGAAGACCCGGGGAAGGGAGGCGACCTTCCAACCGAGACGCCAGCCGCGAATGTTACCGAGGCAATCCCAACGAAGTTTGGCCGCGTATCGGGTCCCGGAGAGGGTGACGGCAGTGGCGACAAGGATCTTCCTGTGGTCGATTGATAATCCATGTTGTTTGTTGTAACTTCTTTTACTCTTTTTTTTTTGTTGCCTTGATTCCTCGGAATCTATGAATTCGGCATTCTGTAGAAACTTTGAAATTCCTATTAAGTGTTTATTTGGCTTCGAATCGTAATTCGTTTCTCATTAAGTTGTTCCTGACAACCTTGTCCGTAATTGAATATCAAAGATATATAACAAGAAAAAACAAGGCAAGGAGTTTTAACGAGTTTCCGAGGAAAAGGTATCTGGATGCTCCGCGGTAACCGAGAGAGATTTGGTCGGCCAACTCATTATTCTCTGATTTGCGATAAGATCCAGAAATTTCGCTCGTGAGTCGGTCAATGCCTCAAGCATCGGTGACGCGGGACTCTGTTTTTCCCGTCGTTTGATATCTGATCAGGATATCTTCGACCAAGTGGGATGAGTGCTCGTGCGCCGCTTTCGAGTTAAGGGGCTAGCATCATTTGATGGGTCTTTTACTCGGGAGAGTGAGACGAAATGTGTTTTTGTTAGGTTGGGGCTGGACCCCGTAGAGGGGATGCCTACGTACCTCCGGGGAGGATCAAGCCTTTCGTAGTTCATTTTGGTCCAAGTAAAAGTGACTTGGTAGTCATTTACTTGGACGAGTAGAAGTGACCGTAGGGTGCATCTACTCGGGTTTTTTTTTTTTTTTTTTTTTTTTTTTTTTTTTTTTTTTTTTTTTGGGAGTAAAACGGTGATGTAAATCATTTTACTCGTTCCGACAGGTTACTCGTTTTACGAATAGAAGCGACGAAGATGCATGGAGTTCCAAGCTCGTGGAACTGCTTCTCCGTGGGAAGTCTCGAGTCGGTATACTCCTGGTTTGACGACTCGAGTGATCTTATATGGTCCTTCCCAATTTGCGCCGAGTTTTCCAGCGTTGGGTTCCTTGGTGTTCTCAAAGACTTTTCTCATAACCAGATCGCCGAGCTCGAGGGGACGCGAGCGGACCTTTTTGTTATAGTAGCTCTCGATTTGGTTTTGGTAGTTTTGGATTCGGAGTAAGGCTTGGTCGCGCTTTTCCTCTAGCCCGTCGAGGGCATCTAGCAGCATTTCTTGATTAAGTTCGACATGCTGAGGCATCTTGGACCGGCGGAGACTTGTTACATTGACCTCGGCTGGAGCCATTGCTTCCATCCCGTAAGCGAGCGAGAAAGGGGTAGATTTTGTCGCTCCTCGGGGGGTTGTCCGGTGCGACCAGAGCACGCCGTCGAGTTCATCAGCCCAATGTCCCTTTTTGAGATCAAGGCGCTTCTTGATTCCGTCGATGATGATCTTATTCGAGGATTCTGCTTGTCCGTTTCCTTGAGGGTACCTCGGCGTTGAAGGGCTTAGTCGGATGTTCCACTTATTGCAGAAATCTTTAAAGTTTCCGGACATAAACTGTGATCCGTTGTCCGTCACGATCTCGTATGGCAGGCCGTGGCGACAGATAATGTTCTTCCAAACAAAGCCGCGAACCTCCTTCTCTGTAACCTGCGCGAAGGCTTCTGCTTCAATCCATTTGGTGAAATAGTCGGTCAATACCAGCACGAAACGACGTTGGCGAGAATTCGGCATTGGTCCGATGATATCCATCCCCCATCGCATGAATGGGTAAGGTGCTGCGGAAGTTCGCAGTAGCTCGGTTGGACTGTGGATACTCGGAGCGTGTCGTTGGCATTTGTCGCATCGTCGGGCATATGCTTCGCAGTCGGTATTCATAGTTGGCCAGAAAAATCCCAAGTTCCGAATCTTCAGGGCTAGTGACCGACCTCCGGAATGGTTTCCACCTGCTCCTTCGTGAGTCTCCGCCATTACTAGCTGCGTTTGCTCGGCAAAAATGCATTTCAGGAGGACCTTGTTAGCCGTTACTCGGTGGAGTTCTCCTTCCATGACGACATAGTGCGCGCTGCGCCTCTTTAATCGTCTTGCGGCCCATTTATCCGTTGGAAGTGTGCCCGCGGTGAGATATTGGATGAATTCAGTCCTCCAGTCGGGTAGTAGCTGATCTTGGTCTATCATCTCGGAGTCGTCGTTGGTCTCTGATAAGGGCGTTGTTTCGGGTTCTGTGGTGACGAAGTTAGCCGACTCCGTCGAGATGTCGATGCTTGGCTTCTCGATTCGGTGGATTGGAATAGTTCTTTTGACTTGATCGCGTAGCTTGCTTCCGAGTGCTGCGAGCGCATCCGCACAGACGTTTTCTCCACGAGGCACCTTGGTGAGCTCGAAGAATTCGAATTCTTTAGCCAATGCTTGTACGACTCGGAGATAAGCATCCATTCTGTCGTTGCGCGCATCGTAATCACCGCTGAACTGACTGGCGACAAGCTGTGAGTCGCAGTATGCACTGAGTCGCTTTGCCTTGACTGCTTTGGCGAGGCGAAGGCCCGCGATGAGTGACTCGTATTCTGCTTCGTTGTTTGATGCTGGGAAACCGAAGCTGAACGACTGTCGAATGAGCTCTCCCGATGGGGATTGAAGCTGAACTCCTGCTCCAGAGCCTTTGTTCGTCGAGGAACCGTCGACATGCAGGATCCATGTTGAATCCGAGGTTTCCAAATCTTGAGCGAGTTCCGGAGATAACTCCACGAGAAAATCGGCGAGGACTTGAGCCTTAGCAGCGGTTCTGCACTTATAGGTGATGTCGAGCTCTCCGAGTTCGATCGCCCATTTGGTAAGACGGCCGGCTCTGTTCGTGTTTTGCAGGACGGTTCTGAGCGGCTGGTCGGTGAGAACTTCTACCGAATGTGATTGGAAATATGGGCGGAGTTTCCTCGCTGATTCGACGACGGCCAGGGCCATCTTTTCGAGTGTTGGGTACCGGGTTTCTGGTCCAGTCATCCTCCTGCTCATGTAGAAAACAGGTCGTTGTTCTCCTCGGTCCTCCTTGATTAGCACGCTGCTGACTGCGGCGGACGAGACCGCAATGTAGAGGGATAAAACGTCGCCTACATCTGGTTTCGCCAGGATAGGGGGGGTCGTCAGGTAACATTTGAGCTGACCAAAAGCCTCCTCACATTTATCATCCCAGACGAATTTTTTGTTTCCTCGGAGGAGATCATAAAAAGGGAGACATTTATCGGTTGACCGGGAAATGAAACGATTTAGTGCTGCAATTCGGCCTGTCAGTCGCTGGACTTCTCGGCAGTTTCTTGGACTGGGTAGATCGAGCACGGCCGATATTTGCTTAGGGTTCGCTTCGATCCCTCGCTGCGTCACTATGTAGCCTAGGAATTCTCCGGATGATACGCCGAAGGTGCATTTGGCCGGGTTTAGCTTCATCTTGTACGCGTTTAGGATGTCGAAACACTCCCGTAAATGTACCAGGTGGTCGTCTGCTCGGATTGATTTGACAAGCATGTCATCAATGTAGACTTCCATCGTTGTACCGAGCTGTTTGGCGAACATGCGATTGACAAGCCGTTGGTAGGTCGCACCGGCATTCTTCAACCCGAAGGGCATTACTTTGTAGCAGTACGTTCCTCGGTCGGTTATGAACGACGTCTTCTCTCGGTCATCAGGATGCATCATGATCTGGTTGTATCCCGAGAAAGCGTCCATGAACGTGAGCATTTCATTGCCGGCGGTTGATTCGACAAGCCTGTCGATGTTCGGAAGCGGATAGCTGTCTTTCGGGCAAGCTTTGTTGAGGTCAGTAAAATCGACGCACATGCGCCACTTGCCGTTCTTCTTCTTGACAACGACTGGGTTAGCAAGCCACTCCGGGTAACGAACTTCTGCTATCGAGCCCGCGCTTAACAATCGCTCGACTTCCTCGACAACTGCTTTGGATCTTTCGGGACCCAGCTTTCGTCTCTTCTGTCGAATGGGCTTGATATTTGGGTCTACGTTTAGCTCGTGAGTCGTGATGGACGGGTCGATTCCCTTCATGTCGGTCATCGACCAAGCAAAGGTAGACAAGTTTTGCTTTAAGAAATCTGTGATAGTGCGCTGCATCTCGTCCGACAAGTAAGCGCCTACTCGTAGCACTTTACTTGGGTCCGATTCGTCGACTGGGACTTCGAGCACCTCTTCCTTTTGTGGGCAGATCTTGCTTACAGGAGGGGAGATCGAGTTGACTAGTGATTGAGATCGCTGCAATTTGACCGTGGCGATTAGGAGATCTCGCGCAGCCCGTTGGTCTCCTCTTACTGTCTTAACCGTACCGTCCGTTCCCGGGAATTTAACGCACTGATGATACGTTGATGCGATTGCTCGCATGGAGTATAACCATGGGGTGCCTAGTATCACGTGGTAAGGAGCCTTGGTGCTGACTACCGAAAACTTGACCATCCGAGCTACTCCCTCAGCTTGTACCGAGAGACGGATAGTTCCCATGATCACTTCAGAGGAGCCGTTGAAGCCGGTGAGAGTTCTGGAAGATGGTTTCACGTCTTTTAAGTCGATTCCCATTTTTTCGAGAGTTTCGCGAAAGATGATATCGACCGAGCTTCCGGTATCGATCAGTACTTTGGTGACGTCATATTTGTCAATAGCCAAAACGACAAGAAGAGGGTCGTTGTGAGGAAAGTTTACTCCGAGAAGGTCTTCGGTCGAGAAAGAGATTGGAGGATCAGCTGGGGACTTCTGTGGCCAGCGCTGCGAGGTGTCCACCATTCGTCGGTGATCTTTGACCGCTCGTACAGAATCCCCGCATGGTGGAGATCCTCCCATAATCACGTTGATCCGCGGCCTGGTATTCGACCGCTTCCTGATGAGAAGAGCTCGGAGGTCTTCGCTTTCCTTCGGCGGCCCGGCTTTTTTATGGTCTAACTTTGTACGCAGATCACCGACTCGCGCATTAAGTTGATCTCGTAGGTCGACGATATGGTTATCGTCGGTAGTTGCCAGCGAAGATCCTGGGCTCAGCGAACGCTTACTTCTTTTGGCGGTGAGCTCGACTCGGAGATCGGAAGATCCGGGAGTCTTGTCGTTCGTCGCCGTGGTCTTTCGTTTGAGAAGTACGCGCAAGTCTAACGGGTCGAGGGTTTCCTCGAGATCACTCTCTTCGTCTGATGAGGACTCCGGTTGGGCGCGAATAACTTCAATCCTTTGTCTGGCTGCCGGCGGATCTTCGTCGGCCGAGGCGTCACCATCGTCGCTTGGGTGTGGGATTTGCTCGGCATTCCTTGGCCTTTGGTCATCTTGGCGCGGTTTAGCCGGATTTTTTCGCTGATTTTTCCTGTCCTTGTTTCTGCTCCAACTGTTCTCGCTTCTAGGCTTCGGAGGAGGAATCTTGATTTCACCGCTTTCAAGTGAGGAGAGGAATTGCGCGAAAAGTGTTTTGCATTCTGAAGTGTCGTGGCCTTTTACACCGTGGAGTTTGCACGATTTAGTAAGCCCTGGTGGGGTCCGAGAAGATCCCGCTGCCAAATCGACCTGGGCGACCGTGGCTGGGGCGGTTGCTCGGGGGGATTCGTTTGGAGGATCCGTTTCCCGATGAAAGGTGTTCCACTTCTTCCCGTTTTCGTCAACAACGTAGAGGAGGCCGTTCTTTCGGTTATTTTTATCGCTTGGGGCGTGCTGACGGGGTTCGACGTGAGCCGTGACGGCGTTCTTAGGAGCTGATTGCTTCGCCGGGTTGTGCTTGCTCAAGATGGCTTTAGTGTCTTCTTCCATGCGTATGAAGTTATGGGAACGAGCAACGGCATCTTGCAGCGTCGTGGCGGTGCATCGATAAAGATCTTCTCGGAACTTACATTCCACAAGGAGATTATTCCTCAAGGCATCAACAGCAATGTGGTCCGGGATGTTGATCCTTGACACGACGGATTTAAAGCGCTCCATGTAATCACGAAGATTCTGGTCCTTCGTTTGCTTGAGGTTCCAGAGGGTCGAAGCCGTTGCTTCGCGCTTGGTGAACATGATGTAAGTCTTGAGGAAGGCCGAGGAGAGCTCTTTGAAGCTTCTAATTGAATTCTCTTCGAGTCCCGAGAACCAGGTTAAGGCTTGCTCGTTGAGTGTTTCAATGAAGAGTTGGCAGTATCCCGCGTCTCTTTCGTCGGGGGCAAGTCTGGCCCTTGCTACCGCAATATTGAAGGCTGTCAAATGCTCGACGGGATCTCCTCCTGGTTTGTACTCTGGAAGGCGCAACTTGTCCATCTTTCGGAGTTTAACCTCCGTCAGTTCCTCGGTGAAAGGAGTACGCGATGTTGATGCGATGACACTGTCAATCTCGGGTACTGCGCTCGTTGCTTGGTGGATCCTTGAACTCATTTGTTGGAAATTTAGTTTAAGCTCGGCGAGTTCTCGGACGGTCGATGGATCTGACGTTGTAGGAAAAACATCGGCGGCTAGGGTTTCCGCGAGTTGGAGAGTAGGATCGACTGGGTTCGTCGATCGTCCTTCCGCCGGAGTAGGGGGGTTTGTATTGAAAAGGTGACGACGAAGCGGTTGAGAGTTACCGGTGGAGGCGCTAAGAGCAGCTACGATAGCGGCGAGTTGATCGTTCGTCGTCTTCTGAACTTCTTCTTGATGAGCAAGTCGGGCTATGACTGAACTCATGAACTCCGACGAGAGGAGGGGAGGAGGCGTGAGTGCCGGCTCCTCTCCGGAGGTATCAGGGTTCGTACCTCCGGTGGTCATATCGGTCTAGAAACGCTAGGTCTGTTCGGCCCCACGGTGGGCGCCAATTGTTTAAGGCGAGTTTGGTCTCGGTGAAGTAAACAATACTAAAAATGGGTCGAACAGAGGCGTTTATTAGATTTCGAGATGATGTTACAAAGGTGGAGAAAGTAAAAGCAGGCCGGAGCTCGTGAGAGCTTAAACCGGAAAAGTACAAATAGCAGAGAGATGATTGTACGGATGATAAACCCTAATCTCGCCGCTAAGTTTGTGTAGCTCAGTGTTCATCCCCTTTCTCCTTTGCTTTCCTCTCCTTTTATACTCTGTTCGATTACCTTAACCTAATCTCTTTTTACTGATTGGGCTTTGTCGGCCCTTCGGGCCTGATTATGAGGCGCTCGTTCCGAGCCGTTTAGTCGATCAGCCTCGCTTCGCTTGCTCTCCGCTTCGACTAACGGCGCTTCCTGGTTAAGTTGAAGCCTCGAGAATCGGCTTCTGCGCCGACGTCGACTCGGTTTGCTGGATTGGGCCTTTTGTTCGATGGGCTTTGTGGATGGGTTAAATCCATCCCCAACATTTGTGAATACCCCTGCGGCTAGCCCGTACCTCGTCTCGTTAGCCCTCCTTATCACCTCATCCACATCCCTGAATCCAACACCAACAAACCCCCCATTTAGTAACCGGTGTTGAACCAAATCTACTATGTTGTTGGTGTCGGCTCTACGTACCTGAACTTCAAGATTGATTGGACTGGACCGAAAATCTCATCTTGAGCAATAAGCATATCGTCCTGTTTTTGATATCACCGGTTAATAACATAGTGACTTGGAATGAAACAACATTGAAAAGCTTCTTTTTTTTTGTCTGTTACCTTAACGTTAGAAAAGACTGTAGGTTGGATGAAGTAACCTTTGTTCCCAATCTGATCACCACCACATTCAAGAGTAGCATTGCTTTCAACACCTGACCTTATGTACCTCATCACTTTCTCGAATTGCTTCGAATCAATCTACACAAAACCAATCAACAAAAAAAAAAGACAAAAAAAAAAGACAAAAAAAAAGATATAATAAAAAAACTCCTTATAATGCAAAGAATATGTGTAACCTGAGGACCCTGTTCAATGCCTTTCTTGAAAGGATCACCAACCACACGTTTCAATGCGCGTGCCTTTGCTTTCTCAACAAACTCATCATACACTTTCTCATGAACATACGTCCGAGACCCCGCGCAGCAACATTGCCCCTATAAAAGAAAAACATTACCTCAAGAAAGAACTAGCTAAAGAAAGCGAGTAAGCAAAGGTGTACATATTTTCTACTATAATGACCAAACCTGGTTGAAGAAGAGAGCAAAGTGTGCCAGCTCTACAGCTTTATTGATATTTGCATCTTCGAATACGATGAAGGGTGATTTTCCTCCAAGTTCTAGTGTCACTGGCTTGAGATTGCTGTTAGCAGCTAGTCCAAGTATAACTTTGCCTGTATCAGTGGATCCTGTGAAAGCAAGCTGGAGGAAAAGGAACAATGTAACCGAAGCTTAGTCTCTTAAAGAAGTTAAGAGAAAGTAAAATGAATGTATCTACCTTGTCTACATCCATGTGACTCGCGAGGGAAGCACCTGCGGTTGGACCGAATCCAGAAACTATATTCAGAACACCTGGAGGAAGACCCGCCTGTCATATCAATTTTGTTATTCTTAAAATGGATCTTTTATTTAATATCAACAATGGAACGTAGAAGGTGAAATGAACATTTTAATTACTTCAAGGAAAAGCTTGCCGGCGTAGAAAGCAGTGAGAGGAGTTTGTTCAGCGGTTTTAAGGACAATGGTGTTACCACAAGCAAGAGCAGGACCAACTTTCCAAGCAAACATCAAAAGAGGAAAGTTCCATGGAATGATCTGTCCAGCAACGCCTATTGGTTCATGCAGTGTCTGAACATGATAGTTTCCATCAGCTGGAACGGTAAGCCCATGAATCTTATCCGCCCATCCTACACATCAAAGAAAAACCAAAGAACGTTCATTCACAAGAACAGAACAGCATAGTATTCCAGAGATTTTGATGTGGTGTACCAGCATAGTAGCGAAACAATCTGGCGAGCATTGGAATCTCTGCTGTTTTGGCTTGTTGATAAGTCTTCCCATTGTCCCATGTCTCTAGAGCCGCGAGCTCTTCGCTGTGTTTCTCAACCAAATCTGCGAATCTCAGCATTATCCTTGACCTCTCCTTAAAACCAAACCAATAACAGACCCATATCACATTAAATCTCATTAACTTTCAAGACTCTGGAAGAGTATATAATACAAACATAAGCAGTCATCCTAGGCCAAGGTCCTTTATCAAAAGCCTTCCTTGCAGCTTTCACCGCCCGATCAATATCTTCAGCATCTCCTTCAGCTACATCCGCAATGACCTCCCCTGTGCGTGGATCAAGAGTTTGGAACGTCTTACCTAACCCCAAAAACTAACGATCAGTGCTCATGGAAACAGAATCTCAAGACTCAAACTTTGCCTTTTTTTTTTAATTATTCCTCTGTTTCTGAACAGAGCATTAACGAAAAATGAAAACCTTTACTAACCAGAAGTAGCGTCTACGAAATTCCCATCGATTAGGAGCTGTGTGCAAGACACTTGAACCGAAGGGCTTATGATTTTTTCAGCTGCAGAAGAGGTTCCAAATCTCCTTACGACCCTACTTCCATTATAACAGTTTCTCCCTGTATATAATAGTAATGTTTTAATACATCATAACTATAGATCCGGACATCAAATAACTAAACGTTCCGTTCTTTCTGGTTAATCATAACGTCATATGACGATATACTTCATGATTAAGTGAAACAGAGCAACAAAGTTCAAAACATGAAGATGGTTTCGGAGATTCACTTCACTGAATTAGAGACATGGAACAGGGGTTGTTCGGTTTGTGTGGGTTACCTTGTGAACGAAAGGGAAAGGGAGAGGAAGTTGAAAAGGATCGAGATAGTAGAGAAGATACTCTACGAGCTGCCATGGATGTAAACTGCTTCCCTAACTTCAAAGTTGTTATCCTTTTTTTTCTTGGGATTTTCTTCCTCTTCGGTCTTTCTCTTATGAGGTTTATAATACTTTGATTTGAAGGAGGAATCTTACGGTCAAGATCTCCCGCACTCTCTCTAACACATGTCGCTTAAGTTTCACCCTCCTAATGTGTGTTGTTGCCGTACATTGATTGGCATTGACAAATGAACATGTTGGATGTTATCCGTTTTCCAATAAAATTTGTAAATTAAAAAAAAAAAAAAAAAAAAAAGTTTATCGTAGTTTAGTGGCTTATGTGTTCAAAAAAAAAAAAAAAAAATAGTCAAAAAAGATAATAAGATATTGTAAATTAAGAAAATATAATATTTTTCTTAATCCTTACAGAATAACGACAAAGGAAATATGAGTTGTCTGTTTTTGTTTTATTATAAAACACTCAAGGTCAGTTTTGAGTTTTTTTATATCAGTATAAGTCACTTTATACTCCTAGCACACTTTTTTCTAACAAAGTCCATTGTCAATCTAGCATCAACGATTTTATTGCATCTTCTACACAATTTAATTTATTTTCTTTCTCAATCTTCACATATTCTTTATGTTTACCTCTTTATTTTTTCAGATTTTATCATCTTTCATCTCAAACATAACATATTCTCCGGTCAAATCTTCGATGGCGGAGGTGTAATGATAACACAGAAGACATCAACGGTGACACAGACGACGACGAAGGGTACAACACCATTCACAACGGCGACGGTAACGGTGACATAGATGACCGTGACACCACGGTGACGTAGATGACAGTAGAAATGTAAACGAAGATATATGAAAAGGAGACGTTGGCAACATCGACGTAGATGACAGCATAGATACAATCAACGTCATGTGCTTCCCTCGCCTCCACGCGTGATACTTTAGTCTCTTCGCTGGTGTTTTCTCCGGTGTCTCCTCCGCCGTTCTCCACCGTCTCCACCACCGTTATCAGTTCTCAACCACTGTTCTCCGACGTCTTGTGTATTTTTGCCACCGTTCTATGGCATCTCCGCCACTATTTTCCGTTCTAATTTACATCCCCATGTTCTTCTTTAAATTCCCACATGTAATCTAAGGGACGAGATAGAGGTGGGGAGGAGGTTAAACAATAACAATGATTCTCGTGTACCATGATTCACATCTATAATGATTCTCGTGTACAATGATTCTCGTGTATAATGAATCATTTTCGTGTACAATGATTCTCGTGTACAGTGATTCACATCTATAAACAATGACAATGATTCCCGTGTACAATGAAAATGAAACAAAAATACATTAGCTATAAACAATGACAATGATTCTCCTGTACATGTGGATATCAAACTTTTGTGTACATGTGGACATCATTTGTACACATGTACGCCATGCACAATGAACATAATAAAAAATGCAAAAGCTATATATAGTCTCTGAGTTTTATAGTTCATACAAGAAGATTGTACACATTCTTGTGGTCATCTAATGGTCATCCTAATTGTATGTTCCAGAAACATTATGTACACACCCTAATTGTATGTTACAGAAACATTATGTACACATTCTTGTGGTCATCTAATGTACCAGTGTATACGAACAAATGTACATACACAAAACACAAATCAATAAAAGTTTGTTTACGTAAAACATTAGTATCTCATAGTTTGTGTACTTAAGAACAAGAAAAACAAAATTACATATGTACAATTTACAAAAAAACATCCAAAATGTACTAAACGTTACATAACAAAAGCACA
Organism: Brassica rapa; assembly: GCF_000309985.2. NCBI lineage: Eukaryota > Viridiplantae > Streptophyta > Magnoliopsida > Brassicales > Brassicaceae > Brassica > Brassica rapa. The sequence goes on from NC_024800.2 coordinate 16,746,357, forward strand.
TACGTACAATTAATATAATGTTCATGTGAATACATATAATTAAGTGTGATGGTAAAGGGGCTTGGCTGTAATGTTCAAAAAGGGCTTGGCTGTAGAATTCTTAGTCTTAGGTTTGATTAACGTTCACGTCATCCAAAATTGCCCATCCAAGTGTACACTTATCTATCGTACATGCACAAAATGGTTATTATGTACAAGTCTACCAGCCCAAACATAGCGTCCGTACGCGTGTACATCATGGGTGTAACGTACATGTGTACACTTATTTCTTTGTACACACGCCACGACTACACTATTTACAATAATTTTCGGACACAACCTTCGTTTCCTCCACCTGGACATCTCCGTTTCAGACTCCACCACCGCTACATACATATCACTCCCAATTAGTCTATCCTAATACTCATACTTTTCATCCTTATGGGATAGGTGAAATCGATGCTATAACCATCTTCAAACTCCCCGCACGGCAATCCCATCACTTCTCCGAACCCCACCAACGGGAACCGTAATGGTTTCCTACCAAAAGCCAGCCACATCTCATATGTTTTTCTTACAAACGACTTGCCTAGTCATCATGCTATGAACAAATCTCCCCATCAACAACCTCTGTGCTGGCAACTTGAAGAGCCCTCCAAAGCAAGAACCTATCAACTTTGCCATCTCCAATGTATTGTTAAGCGCGTTTCTCACCCTCGAAAGATAATCGGTTGTACTAACCCTCTTGTTAGGGAACCGGTCAGTTGCAAAAAGCCGCTCCGGCATCAATTCTTTTACATCCTCCGCCTCCACCGTTTCTGCAAAACACAAGCAAAAAAGTAAATTCACATCGGTTCTTACTCCTGCAAAAATCAACCATCAGTAATACAACAACAAACTCACCTTCAGCAATCTCCTTTCCACGCCGGCTCCATCTCATAGCCTTCGCAACTCGTCTCCGAATTTTGTTTTCACCGTAAATCGCCTTCACCGCTTTTTCTCTGCTTCGTCAACTTTTGGATTTCTCTCTCCGGTAGCCCTTGTTTTACATCCTATACCTCCACCGTCCTGCAAAAAAAAAACCTTAATCAGAAAAAGGCAAAAGGTACAACAACATCAAAGAAAAAAACAACCGCCACATAACAAATCGTCATCTTTTTCCTTTCCACGCCGGCTGCGTCTCCTCGACATCGTCGCCGTCGTCACTCATCGCTCGTCAAACAATCTCCCTGGGAATTTTAATCTTCAGATGTCGCCGTCGTCGCCCCTCTCTCCTTCGCCGTCTCTCAAACTTCTCTATCGGATCTCAGTAAAAGTTACGGGCAGTGAATAAATTTTGATACACGTCCGGTAAATTAAAAAAGAAAAATAGGTTTAGTCTTCATCGGGTCCTCCCGATATTTTTAAAATTCAAAGTGTAACTAGAGAAATAAAGTCTCAACCAACAATATGCGACCAATTACCATTTTCCAGGAGAAATTGATGACTTTTCACACAAAAACTACCTTGGTAGTATTAACTGCCTTATCTTGTTAAAAAAAAAACTCAAAACTGCCATGTAGTGTAAATTACTCTTTTTGTTTTCCAACAATTGTCCGATTATTATATCTACTAATATTGATACCTTGAAGATTCTCTTCCGTTTTAGTTCCAACTAGAAAAGAAAACCTTTTTTTTGTCAACCAAAGAAAACTAATTAATTGAGAATATAGTTGGAAATTATAAAATTTTATCTACAAAAAAATTCATAATTAAAAGAAATATACAAATGCAAAATTACATGTTATGGTGTGATGCCGTTTCCTAAGCATGGTAGCTGTGCCATCCCTTCTATATGTTTTTCATCTTTGCTTGTATATGTAGGTTACTTTTGTGATGTTGTAGTCAGTTGGATGTTTTCAAAAAAAGAAAGAAAACCTCATGTGAATTTTTTTCTAATTTGTAACAGAAAAACTCATGTGATTATTGTTTGATTTCTAGTACAATACAATTAGGACTAAGCAAAATATTTGTAAATTTTGATTTGAATAGTTATCTATTTCAATTTGAATCAACATTACATAATTATTATGATTTTTGTAATTTTATAATATAAATTTATTAAAAGAAATATATATATATATTATATACATATTGTAATTTATGTAAGTTTACAATATTTTATTTATTAAATAGATTATTTTAGTTATTAAAGCTTTTAAAGTAAATATTTTTTGTAATAAATATTATTCTTTTATATATTTTTTGGATTTTATTTATCATTAATATTAAAGTATTGTATTTTTACGGATCAAATTGGATATCTAGTTAAAAGTATAATTTTTGGATATTTGGACATCGAATATCCAAATAATTATGAAGTAGCTCTGAACATATAATTAATTATTCTGTCAAAATGGATTGAACCACCAATACCTTCAAAAACTCAGATATTCAATTCGGCCCACCTCTAAATACAATACAAACACGTAAGTAATGAGGTTTACTTGTTCACATTTGACTCTAGTGCAAAGTTCTACTGATCAAAATTTGATAATCAAGAAATGAAAGCTCAGAAAATCTCATCGTCGTTATATCAAAATACAACACAAAATAAGTGTAATGTATGCATATTTTCTAATAAATTATTATGTTTATTTTTTCATCATATCAATGATTTCTCAAAAAAAAGGAATCTGAATTGACCAAAAAAGTCGAACCAAAAAATATGAACATAACCGACCCTAAAATATGGATACAAATTGATCCAACATTGAATGAGTTTTGTTGTACAATACCGCAAAATATATTTGAACCAAACCCAACTAATATCTGAAAATCTCTGAAATTTTCAAAAAGTCAAAATATTCACACTTAATCTAAACTCAATCATGAGTCATAAACAAGCATTTGAGTCACCCAAGTTCGAATTAAAACCGAATCCAAATTTAAAACATTTCAACCGGGGTAGTGTTAAAGCGGTCTTCAAAAAGATATGTGAGTTCACATGTTTTCAAACCTCCTTTCTATACTTTGATTGATGTTTTGTTTAAGGACAAACATGTTCAACGGGGTTTGCAATGTGTTACTATAAACAAACCAAACCGAAGGAAGCTCAAACCAAACTTTAAGAATACCAGAATGGGATTAAATTACATGCCTTATGTTGGAGAGGGATTACATCCATTGACAAGCTCAACTAAGGAGAGGCGGTCAAAGGGAGATTGACCGACTTTGAGAGAAAAAGAAACAAGTCAACTTTAAATAATGAATACTTAACTCAAAGAGACATAACTCGAAAATCAAATACTCCAAGGTCGACACAAGAACTAGCTTGTTCATAGCTTTAATGTTTTTACCTATTTCATAGCTTTTAACGAGTTCATCGTCTTTTTTGTTGTAATCAAACATTCGATCTCTCAATAAATATCTTTCAAATAACTCAACATCTAATTCATGATTTCATCTTAAACACACGGAATTCAGATTAAACAATTAATGCCATCTGTTGGGAGTTAGAAAGCAACTCCAAGAAAGATCAAAGATGACCGGAGAATATCACACTACAACATCTTTACCACCACTAGAGAAATATTTTTAAAAATATCTTATTCATTATGTGGCAAAACCCTCTTATACTTTTGTCCTTTATATATATATATATATAATTATTTAAATAAAAAGCAATATTTTTTTATGTTTTCGAATTATATTTTTTCAGATTCAAACTTTTTTATAATTTGTTTTTTGAATTTCTTTTCCTGAATTTGTTTCTGATTTTTTTTCGAATTTGTTTTTCAAAATTTCTTTTTGAAAATCAAAAATTATGTTTGAAACTATTTTTTAAAAAAATTATATTTTTTTAGTATTTATTTATATATTTATTAGAATCCTAAATTTCAGATTCCAAAAATTATATTTCATCCTTCAACTCTAAACCCTAAGTCTAGATTAGTTAACTGTAGGGTATAAATTTATTTTACCCTTCATTAATAGTGAGAGTAAAAATGGTTAGTGTAAACATGAAAAACGGTACTATGAATGTGATATTTGTGGTAATTTTCTTGACAATTTCCCCATTATTTTTTTCTTGGCTTTCCCAATATTCAATGAACCACTTTTTCTCTATTCCTTAGTTTTATTTTAACTTTTTACAAAAGTTCTAAAATCTAAAAAGCAGAATATCATAAATTATGCTAATATTAAGGTGATTTTGATCATATGTATTCCTATAATATACAATTTATGTTTTTTTATTTATAAAAAAAATGCTAAAATAGAACTAACAATCAATCAAATGGATTGTCAATGAAATAAGAATTCAAGCTGACAGCAACATTGTTATTCAAAATTGATCAAATGATTTTGCAAGAATTTTTTGTGTGTTTATATTTATTTTTGTACACTAATTAAAGTATTAATAATATGTATGTTGATTATATATTAAAAATACAGTAACATTAGTTATATTTATGGGGCAAAATTTTCTAGATGCGGTTTAGGCACTAAATTGGTCCGGACCGGCGCTAGTGATATGTGGAGGATAAGGATTTATGGGCCTATTTAAGCTTAACTCGAATTAACGTAACCAGTTTTCTGATTCTTTTGGCGGGATGGATTTAGTGTGAAATCCAGTACCAACATGGAGTTGATTTTATTGCACTTTGTCAACGTATATATACTCGAACTTAATGCATGTCTGATCTATTGTCTGCTCTCATAGGTTCGACGGGATTTAGTTTTCTATATGCATTCACGATCTAATTTCTTACGAATTATCTGATATCTATCGCTTTTCTTTTATAGCTTATGCCGCTTTTATTTATTTTATTATTAAGTTTATCCTAAAATCAAACTTTGTGTCTTTTAACTTACTTCGAACCGAGAATTGAAATTGTTTATGGTCCTTGTAAGTTCGATCCTATATTACTATTGTGTACTTTACTATATATGTGTTTTTCATATCCTATAAGGAAGTCTCCATTAGCCAACTCTGAGAACTAAAGAGTGGTCTCCAACACCTCAACAGAAACATGATTCCGACAGTCCTGAAATCTGGTGTATCCTCTCCTCTCGATCTTCACTGTGGGTTCAGTGGCTCCATAGATATCTCATCAGGAAAGGGTCCTTCTGGAATGTCAAGGAATCCAGTTCATTAGGCTCGTGGATGTGGAAGAAGCTTCTAAAGCTTAGACCACTTGCTCTGCAGTTTACTCAGATGGAAGTTCACAATGGCTTGCTAACATCATTCTGGTTTGATCAGTGGTCTCACCTCGGGGTTCTGATAAATCTAACGGGTGAAAGGGGCTGCATAGACCTTGGCATCTCGATAAATACTACGCCCTACCGTCTCCGTAGGCATAGAACTTCCGTCTTTATAGAACGAGAGATTCTACGCCTACGAGCCCTTGCTCCTGATCTGAGTGATGATATTTGTCTTTGGAAGCGGGAGAATAATGAGTTTCGGCCAGGTTTCTTGACCACTCAAACGTGGAACTTAACCCGCGTGCAGGCGCCACATGTTCCATGGTTAAGGGCATTTGGTTTAAAGAGGCAACTCCCAAGTACTCCTTTTTGGCTTGGTTAGCTGCTCACAATAGATTATCAACAGGAGATAGATTGCTCAGGCGGAATCCTCAGGCAATATCAACATGTTGGCTCTGCAATTCAGCTAAAGAGTCGATGTACCATCTATTCTTTGAGTGCCCTTTCTCTGGAGAAGTTTGGCGTGGTACGGTTCGAGGTCTGATCAGTACTATTCTACCGGTTTGATGGTCTATTTTGATTCAGAGATTGGTATCTGGTCTTCAAGACAGAACTGCGACCTTTTTCTCTTTCGATATTTCTTTCAAGCTGTGGTCTATGCTCTATGGCATGAAAGAAACACTCGCCGATTGGGAAAGGCCCCTCAGTCTCATACTAGACTCATCATATTTTTGGATAAACTGATTTGAAATAGAATCTCTTCCTTGAGAAGGAAAGTGGGTTGTAAACATGAGAAGGCCATGGAGATGTGGTTTGGAAGCAGATGATGTTTTCAATTTTTCTTCTCTTCTTTCCATATAGGCTTTTCCTTTCAACTTATAAATAGCATTAGGTTGTACAAAGGTTTTTGAAGTGAATAAATTTAAAATTCTTTCCAAAAAAAAAAAGAAATCAAGGAAACTGTGAAGTAAACCGATGCAAAAAGCAGACCGACGATTCCTTGACCACCTTGACCGTGAAGAGGAGCTCACTCATGCAACAACAAGTCGCATGGCCAAATGCGACCATAACAGCCAGCACATGAAAACACGTGACACCAATGCCCTCCACAATCTGGTTACGCCGCGACATATAACTAAATTAATATTCAAAGACACAAAAGCTTATAAAACTGTTTCTTCGTTTTATTTCTTTCTTCTCTAAATCTTGTAGAGATCATCTTACATTGGATACCTTTATATAGGAACTTCTTAACTTATCCTATTACATGTTTATCTAGGAATCTTATCATTATCCTAAACTTATAAGTTATTATACTTATCTTTAATGAATAACTCGTTTCCTAAGCAATCTTTCTTTGAGGCTTATCCAACATTCTCCATTCTAAGCTTCACACCATTTTCACTTAGGTCTTGTACTTTGATCAGCTCCCTCATCTCCTTGAACTTGATCCTTGCTAGTGCCTTGGTCAGTATGTCTGCGTGTTGCTCTGCTCCTGGTATATGCTCCATGTATATTAGCTCTTGCTCAACACATTCTCTGATAAAGTGAAACCGTTTGTGAATGTGTTTACTGGATCGATGGAAGACTGGATTCTTTGCAAGTGCAATGGCTGATTTGTTATCCACACGAATCAGTGTTCTTTCAACCTTTCTTCCAGGGATCTAACTTATTAACTCTTGAAGCCAGATAACTTGTTTAGCAGCCTCTGTTGCTGCGATGAATTCGGCTTCACAGGAGGAGAGAGCCACCACGTCTTGTTTCTGCGAGCACCAAGATATTAGTGTATCACCGAAACAAAACAGATGTCCAGTAGTACTTCTTCCATTGTCTGGATCAGTGTTGTGGCTGCTATCGCTGTACCCTACAAGTTCTTGAGATCCTCCATGCTTAAACCTCAGACCGTAACCACACGAGCCTTTCAAGTATCTTAGCACTTGCTTCAAAGCTTTACCATGCGACTCTCTTGGTGAATGCATGAACCTACTTAACATACGAACACTAAACGCCATGTCTGGTATTGTATGCATTAAGTATCTCAGGCACCCAATCTTCCTTCTATATTCGCTTGCGTCCACTTCAGGTTCATCCGTTGCTTTTGAAAGTTGCAGGCCAAACTCCATCGGTATGCATACTGAGTTACAGTCATTCATACTTGCTTCATACAGTATTTGTCAAGCATATGCTTCTTGTTTGATAATAATACCTTTCGAGCTCCGTTTCACCTCTATCCCGAGGTAGTAGGTTAACAATCCCAAGTCTGACATCTCAAACTTCTCAGAAATAGATGCTTTGAACTGTTTTATTGCCTTCAAAGAGTTCCCAGTGATGAACAAATCATCGACATATATCGCAACTATAAGCAACTTATCTTCTTCTTCCTTACGATAGACTGAGGTCTCTTTTGCGCACTTCTTAAACCTTAAACCATTCAGTATCTGATCGAGCTTCGTGTTCCATGCTTTAGGAGCTTGTCGCAGACCATAAAAAGCCTTTTTGAGTTTGTAGACTTTGTGTTCTTCACCTTTCTTCATAAACCCTTCCGGCTGTGTCACATACTAATACCACTCAAATTACCCTAAGGAGTGTTATTCTCATCAAAAGAGGTTCAGATGTAGTACTTAGGGATCGAATCCACAAAGAGCTAGGGAACAATTAAATCTAGTGTTTATTAATTCTAAGAGTTGTAAATGTTTAAATGAAATAGCAATAGTAACAAGCGAAGTAAATAGTAAATGTAACTTGATTAGAAATGATATTAGATGCATGACCACTATTCAGGTGTTGGAGATTATAATATCTATAGATGCCTATTTGTTGCATGCATGATATGTTAGAGCTCAACCGCTTAACTCAGTGATCAGCTGTCGCATGTTTCACTGGTTAACAAGCTAGATCTCGTGTCTCAACGGTTAGTATGTTGACAACGAAAGAGTGTCGATCGATGGTCCTATTGGGACGTCGACCGATACACATTTGCCTAAGTCGACCGATAGTCAGTTGAGGACATCGATCGACGGGTTCTAGCCAGGCCTATGCGCGAGTATGATATGCCCTATTAAGATACTAAATTGGCGGTTAGCCCTCTCTAGCAGTCCTAATATGATAGATAGATGTCAGGATGGGATAACAAGGGTACTTGAGTATGCAATCCTATGATCAAGTTCTAGTTAGCAAGGCTAAAACAAGCAATGAATACAAATCTATCATGAATATCACAACAAGGCAGATCTATAGTTTGGGGCTAATCCCACAAACCTATCTGAACCCTGGATCTAATAAATGAACTACTCAGACATAGCAAAGCAATTCATAACAATGAAGAAATGGAAATTCATAGTATAGATGAAAAGAAATGAAAACAAAGAGTTCCAATCAAAAGTGATCTTCTCTCCAAAACTCTCTCTTCTCTCTCAAAGTAAAACTGTAACAAAAAGCTCTCTTCTGCCGTCAAAACACTTAGACAGTATATAATCTACTAGGTTAAAAACTCGTCAGGGCATTTTCATAATTTGGCTTGGACTTGGGCTTCAAGTCCGCTGGATCCAAAATGTCGCATGTCCAATGTCTCGACATCGATCGATGGTACTTGTGTATATCGATCGATATTAATCTTCATCTGTCGAGGCATCTCATGGTGTCGATCGACAGCACTGGATGCGCATCGATCGGATTTTTCTTCCTCTCGTCGACCTCTACATGGTCAGCTCGGGTGAAATGTCCTTTAAGCTCCAAAATGCTCCAAAGTCATAGCTTTACTCCGAAATGCACCTGAACCTGAAAACATACCTAGAAGAGTAGAAAACATAGATATATATATATATATATAGTAAAACACCTATATACCATGGATGAAAACGGGTCAAATCCAAGGTATATCAACTCCCCCAGACTTACCCTTTTGCTTGTCCTCAAGCAAAACATACAGGCAGTCTCTCTGAAAGAGGTTTGAAAATATTAGGGACTTAAGATTTTAAAGCATAGAAGTCTTTTCCTCAACAATTTTGCAACCACATTTAAAAAGTCCTAATCACAGAAGCACACTATGCAATATCCTAGCTTAGCAACCATTTCTAACATAATACAACTCAGCAATTCACGTCTGACATCTCCTCTACTGACTTCATTTCTTAGCATAAATATAGAGTATTCGCTTTACCTTGGGAGTACCGATCATAGGATGCAAGGATTTCAGACAAGTATCTGGAGCTACAGGTAAAAGTTAGTTCCTAGTTTCTCTCTCTCTAATTTTCTCTCTTGAGTCAAAGTCTGCTTCCATTGCAGGATCAGTGACCAAGATTGGACAGGCTTCCATGAATCAAAACTTAATGGTGGTTGCCACCAAGCTCTGTTCACTTCTTTTTTACCTATATCCAAGAGTTCTTTGCGAAAGCGAGCCTTGAAGATTACCGCCTCCAAGTCCCGTTTCGAACTCTTTTATTGGAGTCTTTATGAATCAAGCCTTAATGGTTTTAGCCACCAAGTCATGTTCAGACTCATCCTAAGTAAACAATAGATCTTATTAAAAAAAAATTTCTTTCTTTTTTTTTTCTTTTTTTTTAATGGAAATCACTAACTATTCTAGGGTCAAAATTTAGAGAGAGAAAATGTGATAAATAATCTACACAAGGCGTTACCTTCCAGACCTGTCTGAAGAATCCGATCCCATGTATATCAAGCCCCAAGACAAGCGGTTATGTCAGGTTCAGTGTTGGAAATCAGCTTTGGTTACTTCATACGGTCAAGGCAAGTGTATAGTTGATAGGTTGATCTGCTTTAGCATCTATAGTGCTATCTGTAATTAGTAAATCTAAAATGGTGCTAAAGATTGGTTAGATATTCAAGTTCAAATCAATATAAGATTATAGTCCATATTTTCAATAGCTAAGCATAATTTATTAAAATTCCTTTTATATAAAAATAAAATAAATTATATCAGTAAATCTCCCCCCAGACTTAAATTACACTGTCCCAGTGTAACTCAACAGGAGTTATGATTGAATAATTCATGATGTACGAAATGTAACAAGTAAGAGAGATACATCTGACCGGATTAGATATCAATCGATGGGCAAATGTTGCATCGATCGTCGTGTGTTTGTCTATGTCGAGCGATGTCGACATCTCGTCGGCGGTCGATATTCAGGTCCTCCTACTTGGGTCTCCTACATCTGAAAGAAATAAAACGAAAGTAAATAAATGCTAGCTAATAAAACCAAAATAAAATACCTAATAGTGGGTTGCCTCCCACTCAGCGCTTGGTTATAGTCATTTAGCTTGACTGTGGTAGTGATTGGCTATTTGGTGGAGAAACAGCTGCTTGTTGGAAAACAAGCATCAACGTCATCTCTGCACATTCTGGACCAAGATGCAGTGAAACTTCTTGTGGCCTCATCATTTCTTGTCCATTTGTCATCCATCTTTTCAAGTAAATTAGAGATGTTTTGTAGCCTATCTTGAACGTTGTCAATGCTGACCTGGTGCCAGCCTATGTTGTTATAGGCGTATGCTGAAAGTTCTGTCAGTTCCTTTTGCATTGACTCTATCGTTTTGTGTATCAGCTGCACGCCGGCTGGAGTAGACTCGGTGTCGATCGATGCGATTATGTGTTCGTCGGTCGATCTCGGGGACTTACCATCGAGCGATTTCGCTCCCTTCCTGTCGATCGATGCTGATATATGGTGTTGGTTTGCGAGTTACCTCTGAATGGCTTTGACTTCTTTCTGTAGCCATTTTGCGTGGCTGTCTAGTCCACTGATTCTGTTGTCGAATGGAAAGTATATGTCATCGCAGCGTTTGTCAAGTCGTTCCTCCATGGTGTCTATAGCAGTGTAGATCTTGGATGTGATCTTGTCAACCTCTGCTGCTGTGTAGGGAAGTAATTCCACAGGATTCTTGCCATCGATCCATGGCCTTCGTAGCCTGTCGATTGAAGATGAGTTTGCCTGCAAAAAGTTTTGATTAGTAAAGTTATCAATATCCCTTTGGGCATGAAGTATTTGACTAGACAATTTGTTTAAATCTAGCATGACTGGTGATACGAAGCGGTCATGCATGATTTCGTAAGTCTGCAGCCTATTATCCATGGCTGAGATCTAAGCGTCGAGCGATGTGATGGTACACACGTCGATCGATGTGGCTGGTTGTTGGTCCTTCTTGCGAATGGTGTCCAGATCTTGCTGTAGTAGCTCGATTTTAGTGCTCAGCCAGTCCACGTTGTTGTTGAGAGGGTAGTACATGTCGTTTATCGTCGTGTTGATGTATGAGACTTCCCATTCATCCTTGTGTTCTGCTGAACATTGCGGTTCTGCAGGGATCTGGGCTGTAGGAAGACTGGCGTCGATCGATGGTGCATGTGGTGCGTTTATTGATGCTGAGGTCATGGCTTCCTTCTCAAGTTGCTGACGTAAACTCTCAATTTATGTCCTCATTTCTACCATACTTCTGAAAAGCTCATTGTAGCCTCTATCTAAAGGTTGATGTGTATCTTCTAACAATGATTAGAGCTCCTCTCCCAGTTTATCCTGAGCTCCACAAATACCAGTCACCATCTCGTTGATTTCATCTTTGGTGTAGAGTTCTGGTGCCAGTCTTGTGAGTGTGAAGGAAGTGGCATGTTTGGAAGACAAATGTGGCTTTCTTAAAAAATATATGCTCTTTCCAATAATTTCTTGATGTCGTCCTTTGTGACAGGTATCATCTCACCAGCTACGCCTCGTGCGTGTCCACACTCATCTCTGTAGACTCCATACTCGTCCCTTCATTCCCAAGTGAACTTTCTGTCTCCGTACATGTCATAAGCGCGGTTTCCAAATTCATAACGTCTGTCGATCGACGTCGGGTTATCCTTATCGGTCGACGTTGGTGTTATCCTGTCGATCGATGTCTCGGTTGTCCCATCGATCGGTGCTTGACCTTTTGGTTGGCATGATAGATCTGGATTGATTTCTGTTGTGGCGACTCCGATGTGTTTGTTTGGATCGGTTTGAATGACTTCTGGAGTGCCACATTGCTGTGAGAATAGATTGTCAGGTCCATTGTCCACTTGAAGGATATCTGCAATGTCCTCTCTGGACACTTGTAAGATCCTTCCATCTATTGCACGTGCGTTGCCATCTGGGTCCCTGAAAATACCAAATTCATCAGGTGTTAGAAAACCATAATCAATGTTTGCATTATCATTCAATTTAGAAATAGAAAGATTAGGTTTAAGAGTAGTATCGATCGATGTTGATACAGATGCATCGATCGAGGGCAGAATAATTTCTGCAGAACTTGTGTTCTAGAGATGATTGCTCTTCATGGATTTTCCTGTTGATGTAGATGGAAGAGTGTTCATCTTTTCTGCTTGTGTGTCTGCTCTGGTGTGTGGAGGTAGTTTCAGGGGTACAAAACGTTTTAAATAGGTATCTATAAACCTAGTTAGAGAGGGAATATTCTCCTGCTCCTGGATTTTCGCTGCGGTGCGAATATCGATCGATGTTCCTGCATGGATGTCGATCGATGTGAACGGTTTCTTTGCTGGACGAGGGTGGGTATCGACCGATGTGGAGTGCACTTCGTCGAACGATGTTGAAAACGTGGTGGTGAACTTATGTGTTTCAAATCTTTCATCCTACAAAGACATTTCTATTGCACGTTCTTTCCAATAATCCTCATCGTATTCCTCTGTATGTTCCTCGTTAGGTGAAGTAATTACAGTGTCAACTGCAAAACTTTCATGGAAACCACTGTCTGCCAACTGCCTATTGAATAATCATCACGTCCTCTCTTGCTTGGAGGTTAGAAGGCAAAGTGTGGGTAATAATGATTAGGTGGAGCGAAATGGTCAACCGGCTGATCAACGTCGAGCGACGTGTTGTTGCGGTCAACGGTCACTGTTGACTCATTGGCATCGATCGATGGAAAAGTGGGGGTGTCGATCGATTCCGAGTACTCTGTTTCGTACTCCGATTCGTACTCTGCTCCACAATGGCATGCGCCAATGAAGCCAAGTTCTTTCCCGTAATCCATAGAATTAATAACCTTTCTCTTAGGTTGGATAGGGTCGTAGTGGATGTTGGGGTCTATCAGCGTCAGACACAATTTGTTTTTGTTCATGTCACATACAGCTCCTACTGTAGCTAGGAAAGATCTTCCAAGCAGAAGTGAAGAGTTCCAGTTAAGCTTGATGTCCAGGACATGAAAAACTACCAGGACAAGGGCATTACCAATCTGTACCTCCAAATCTCTTATGATACCTCCTGATCGTTTTTCTGAAAGATCTACGAAGGTGAAGGATTCTGTTGAAGGTTCGATGGTCAAACCAAGCTGGTATGCCATGATCTTAGGGAGGATACTAACTGATGCTCCTGTGTCACACATTGAATGGGGAAATTCAACACCCTTGACTACGCATGGTATTACAAACTTCCCAGGATTACTCTTCTTCGACAATGTGATCATGTGTTTCATCTTCTCTCTGACTTGATGAAACATTCTCCTAATGTCCTCCTCAGTCACCTTTGTTTCTCTGAAGAATATCCACAACCGGTGTGTAAAGTAAGCTTCATCAAAAACTTTTTCGATTGGGATTCTGAGAATTCTTTTAGTGAAACCATCCATCTTCTTATCGTTAGCTTCCCTCTTAAGGTTCTTAGGAATTTTCTCCTTTCTTTTCCTTAACCTTCTCCCCTCAGTTTCTTGATCTTCTTGAACTGGTTCTGGTGAACTATTTAAAGGGTTGGGTTTTGGTCAGGTGGACTAGCTAATGGTTTAGGTGGTGGTCTGAGTGCGTTGATATAGTCATTATCGATTGAGGTAACCGCACTCGGTATGTCAGAGATGCCTGTCGATCGATGGGAGGTGTGTTGTGACGATCGCCGTCGGACTCACTCTATCGATCGATGGTTGGGTCAACCGATCGATTGATTTTATCATAGAAAGGGGAGGGTGGGTGAGGATGCTTAGCTGCGAATTTCTCATGAGTTAGAATTCAAACCGCATTGCATTCAGTTGATTTAGCGGACGACGTCGATCGATGACTGGAGTAATCCGTCCATCGATCTTCGTCATGGTCTGTCGATCGATGCGAGTTCATCGACATCGGTCGACACCATTGGGATCCGCCGAGACTCATGGGGCTTTCGATTTCGAAGTCTCCTTTCTCAAGCTTTTCATGTCTCACCACTTGCCAGAAATCATCATCTATGATGGCATTTACGTGGTGTTTTCCTTTATCAGCTCCTTCCTCTCTAGCGAAAGATTATTGCCTCTTTATAGTCTCGCCAGTCTGAATTACTTGTGTTTCAAGTTTTCTCACCTGAGTCCCTAAGGTCTCGATTTTGGTGTTCAGATTGTTGTAGGCGGAGTCTATTTTCCCGTTAAAATCCACGGTGATTTGTTGTTGTCCCAACAATACTCGATCAAGCATTTCTTCGATCTTGCTTTCCTGAGTCTGGGTGGTGGATTCTGGTAGTAGGAGTTCGAGTAGCTTTTGCTGTTGTTGAAGGGTTTTTGAAATTGTGAACTCTGGTTACGTCTTTGACCATTTCCAAAGAAGTTTCTGTTTCCGCCCTGGTTTCCAAATTTCTGGAATCTGGTACCTCCGATGTAGTTCACATTTTCTTCTCCTTCCGTATATGCTACTTCTCCTTTAGCTAAACAGACTTGCTTCCTAAGAAGCTCGTTCACCACATCTAACTTAGCTCTTACTTCGTCCATCTGTTCCTTTCCGATAGAGGCTACAGACTTCTTCCGTTTAGAGTCAGTGTTTTTGGTGCTGCTACTCTTAGCAAGGTTTTCGATAAGTCTCACAGCTTCTAACGGATTCCGAGTAGTGAAGTTTCCTTCACTCGCCGTATCAAGAACCATTTGATACTGTAAGGCGAGACCTCGAAGGAAAGTGCTTAGCAGTTGCACTTCATTAAATCCGTGGTGTGGACAGTCTCGCTGGAAGAACCTAAATCTAATTTACGCATCTTTGAAGGACTCTCCAGCCTCCTGCGAGAATGTGGAAATCTTGTTTCGAAGCTCTTCAGCGGGTGCCTCATCGAAGAAGTTTCGTAAGAAAGCATTCTTGATGTCGGCCTAGGATGTTAAAGATCCTGTAGGTTGCTGCCTAAGCCAGTGCATTGCTTCTCCATTCAGCGTGTATTTGAAGAGCTTGCACAACAGGTAATCTTCGCGGACTCCTTCCATCCGAATAACATCAATTAAATCCTCGAACTGTTCTAGATAGTCCATAGGATGCTCGTGCGGTAACCCAGAGTAGAGTATCTGCGACACGAGAGTGTAGTATTGAGGCTTCAGCTCGAAATTCTGCTTCTGGATCTCTGGAAGTCGAATAGCTGATCTGTTGGAATAGTACTCATTTGGGCGATTGTTGTCGGCCAGTGCTTTCGATCGAGCGTCCTCGTCTACAGGTTGAGCAGCTCCTGTAGCATCAGGATCAGGGATTACAATCCCCTGAGCGTCTATTTTCTGACCTGTTGCATTACGCAGATGACCGTCCTGGTCATATAGGTTTCCGTTCTCGTCCTGTGTTAGAATAATAATGTTTAGCATTTTTGACAACACGGTATCGATCGACGTACGCGGTGCAATATCGATCGTTGTCGAACGATTAGGATCGATCGACGATGAAGGTCTGGTGTCGGTTGACGGTTGGTGGTGAGTATCTATCGACGACGAAGTTGTTGCGTCGAGCGATGTGGAACGTTGACCTCTACGGATGGTGCGTTCCAAGTGAGCAGGATCGTCTGAGAACAGCAAGTCTTTCTCCTTGTTGCTTCTGGTACCGCTGGGCATGCACCTGAAAAGACAAGAAAAAGATTATGTTAGAAAGGGGGTAGAGAAAAGAATAAGAATCAATAAAACTAAATCTAATGGCGATCAAAGCTCCCCGGCAACGGTGCCAAATTTGATACCACTCAAATTACCCTAAGGAGTGTTACTCTCATCAAAAGAGGTTCAGATGTAGTACTTAGGGATCGAATCCACAAGGAGCTAGGGAACAATTAAATCTAGTGTTTATTAATTCTAAGAGTTGTAAATGTTTAAATGAAATGGCAATAGTAATAAGCGAAGTAAATAGTAAATGTAACTTGATTGGAAATGATATTAGATGCAGGGCCACTATTCAGGTGTTGGAGATTATAATATCTATAGATGCCTATTTGTTGCATGCATGATATGTTAGAGCTCAACCGCTTAACTCAGTGATCAGCTGTCGCATGTTTCACTGGTTAACAAGCTAGATCTCGTGTCTCAACGGTTAGTATATTGACAACGAAAGAGTATCGATCGATGGTCCTATTGGGACGTCGACCGATACACCTTTGCCTAAGTCGACCGATAGTCAGTTGAGGACATCGATCGATGGGTTCTAGCCAGGCTTATGCGCGAGTATGATATGCCCTATTAAGATACTAAATTGGCGGTTAGTCCTCTCTAGCAGTCCTAATATGATAGATAGATGTCAGGATGGGATAACAAGGGTGCTTGAGTATGCAATCCTATGATCAAGTTCTAGTTAGCAAGGCTAAAACAAGCAATGAATACAAATCTATCATGAATATCACAACAAGACAGATCTATAGTTTGGGGCTAATCCCACAAACCTATCTGAACCCTGGATCTAATAAATGAACTACTCAGACATAGCAAAGCAATTCATAACAATAAAGAAATGGAAATTCATAGTATAGATGAAAAGAAATGAAAACAAGGAGTTCCAATCACAAGTGATCTTCTCTCCAAAACTCTCTCTTCTCTCTCAAAGTAAAACTGTAACAAAAAGCTCTCTTCTGCCGTCAAAACACTTAGGCAGTATATAATCTACTAGGTTAAAAACTCGTCAGGGTATTTTTTGTAATTTGGCTTGGACTTGGGCTTCAAGTCCGCTGGATCCAAAATGTCGCATGTCCAATGTCTCGACATCGATTGATGGTACTTGTGTATATCGATCGATATTAATCTTCATCTGTCGAGGCATCTCTTGGTGTCGATCGACAGCACTGGATGCGCATCGATCGATTGTTCTTCCTCTCGTCGACCTCTACATGGTCAGCTCGGGTGAAATGTCCTTTAAGCTCCAAAATGCTCCAAAGTCATAGCTTTACTCCGAAATGCACCTGAACCTGAAAACATACCTAGAAGAGTAGAAAACATAGATATATATATATATATATATATATATAGTAAAACACCTATATACCATGGATGAAAACGGGTCAAATCCAAGGTATATCACATACACATCTTCAATCAACTCACCATGCAAAAAGGTTGTCTTTACATCTAGGTGATGGATTTCCCAACTATTCACAGCAGCAAGACCAAGAAGAAGTCTTATAGTTTCTATCCGAGCCACTGGAGCAAAGACTTCATCGTAATCGATGCCATGCTCTTGAACATAACCCTTTGCAACGAGTCTTGATTTGAATTTGTTGATGCTTCTGTCTGCGTTACGCTTGCTCTTGAAGACCCATTTGAGTCCTATCAACTTCACTCCATGTGGCTTCTCCACGAGGACCCAAGTCTCATTCTTATCTACAGAGTCGATCTCATCCTTACATGCAAGTTTCCATCTCTTGTCTTTGAGTGCTTCTCGTATAGTTACCGGCTCATCATTCAAGGCAAGTAGCAATACCTCGCATTCTATATAAGCTAGCAGTACGTAATCCTTAAGATATCCAGGCTTGTTGACTTGTCAAGATGAACATCTCACTTCTTTTACAGGATCTTGTTCTTATACTCCCGACTCTGGAATGACCTCCTCTGTTTCTTCATTAGAGTTAGTCACGGTTTCTTCACCATTGTCTTCACTAGTAGCTCCGACAAAAAAAGGGTCAGTACCATTGCCTTCTGTAATTCCCCATGTCATATGAAACATTCCAGGCTCAGTTTGGACTTGCTTACCTTCTCCCTTCCAATTCCAACGAGCCTTCTCGTCAAAAACCACATCTCTACTTACAATATTTCTCTTCGAAGTAGGATTGTAGAGTCTGTACGCCTTGGATCCTGGTTCAATACCTAAATGAACAGCAGCTTCTGATCTATCATCTAGCTTTCTTAGCTGACCTGCATCCTTTTTCGCATACGCCATACACCCAAACACTTTAATGTGAGACACACTTGGCTTTTTTTCTCTTATGCATTCGTAGAGAGTTTGATTAGATATAGCCCTAATAGCTACTCTGTTAATCAAGTATGTGGCGTGTCGAACTGCCTCTCCCCACAAATAGTTAGGTACACACATTGCTTTTAGTATGCTTCGTGTCATCTCCATGAGTGTGCGGTTTCTACGTTCCACCACACCATTCTGTTGTGGGGTGTACGGCGCCGTTAGATGTCTCCTTATTCCGTTGTTGTTTCAGAAGTTATTGAACTCATGTGAAGTAAATTCACCTCCTCTGTCTTTACGCAGCGTCATTATCTCTCTGTTGAAGTCTTTCTCAACCACTTTCTTGAACATCTTAAACATGTCGAATGCATCAATTTTATCTTTCAATAATATCGACCACATATACCTTGTACAATCATCAATGATTACAAAAATATAGCGGTTGAGGGAGAGAGTTGCCGGCGAGATTGGACCACAGAGGTCCGTGTGTAGTATCTCAAGAGGACGAGACGATCTAAACGTTGTTGCTTTTGGAAAAGATTGTCTTGTTTGCTTGCCTACCAAGCATGAATCACATAGTCGTCTTTCTTCACTTATCTCCGGCAAGCCATAGACCATTCCTTGAGTTGCCATTGCCCTTATTGTCTTGAAGCTAATGTGGCCAAGTCTGGCATGCCATCTCCATGGTTCCTCCTCCAATCTAGCGTGCAAACAAGTTGCTCTTCCTACTTGTAACTTCAACTTGTAGAGCCGGTTTGCGGATCTTAGTACTTTCACGAGCAATCTTCCTTCAGGATCTCTAAGAGTCAAGAAGTTGTTTTTCATTCGAACATCACAGCCTTGCTCGGTTGCTTGTCCCAAACTTAGGATATTACTCCTTAGCTCAGGAATGAAGTAGATATATGTTAACACGTTCTGCACCTAGGTTTCTTGATCGTATAGCTTCCCAAATCACTTTAGGGGAACCTAGGTCGCCAACTTGCAGGATCTATCCTTCAGGTATTGACTGGAACAAAAGAGCTGTGGCTACATCATTCTTCTCTTCCTCATCTGTTCCTGGCTCAATTGTTTCCCAAACCTTATGCGTGCGCAGGAACACTTACATCCTCATTGCCCATACCATGTAGTTCGACGTTGTCAACATTGGACACACCACAGCACCAAGTACGCCATCCTTTATCTTCACCAATGCTTTTGAATCCACCATTGTTTTTGTATCTAAGAACCAGTGATCTCTTTTGATAACCAAAAGCTCTGATACCAAATAAAGTAATCAAAGACACAAAAGCTTATAAAGCTGTTTCTTCGTTTTATTTCTTTTTTAATTTATCCTATTACATGTTTTCCTAGGAATCTTATCATTATACTAAACTTATAAGTTATTTTATTTATCTTTAATGAATAACTTGTTTTCTAAGCAATATTTCTTTGAAGTTTATCCAAAAATAACACTTTCACCATAGACCAGGCTTCCGGAGAACCTCCAGAGTCCACTCCGTTCGTCAAAGAAGAGAAGACCCACCAGAAAAAAAGACTTAAAGAACGCTTTTTCCACGTAAGCGAATCCCAAAAAAAAGCACATAATGAAAAATAAAAATATGTATCAGTCCTCTCTAGTGAATCCTTCTGTCTAAACTTTACACTTCTATTTCATAAAAAACTCTTCGTTCTCCCTCTCCTCCGTCGTCACTGATTCCATCGGCAAAGAAGGCTGTTGAGTTCTCAAAAATTGTAAGCCGAAAGAATCATAACATGCTTGTGTGTGAATCTTTGAGCTTTTAGGATCATATCATGGAATATGAAAAACAAAATGACTCAGATCTTTGCGCGTTTTAGCTGCGAGTAGATATCATTAGCTTGTAGCTCTCTTTTGTGCATAATATTCTTGAAAGCTATTTCGTCAGCTTTCAGTAACGAATCTCTTAATCTCTTCACATCAGCCAGTTTCACAGGCTTCAATAAGAAATCTTCAGCACCTTCTTCAAGACATCTGAATAAAAAATAATCCACAAAGAGAATCAAATATCAGTGGTCTAATTCCATAAAGTTGGCTTTGGATCCAGAAAATGGCCAGCTCATAATTAATAAGCAATTACATTATTCGACTTAATTTTTTGGTAAAAATGGTTCCTTAGTAATAAGCAAAAGCCATGTGAGGTGTCTGCCACTAGAATGTGATTTATAACGACCTTACCCAATATTATGCAAACGAATTAAAAGCATACTAGGTAATAACCCGCGCCTTGCGCGGGATGTGATTATTAGTTTCGTTATTTTTAATAAAAAAGACAATAAATCTGTTTAATCTAGATATTAGTTAGTTTTTACGTTTTTTTGTTTTTAATCTTCTAAAATATAACTATTATTTTAAATTAATATTCATTTTAGTTTATTCGGTTAAAACATTTGATTTTTAGGTTTTTTCGGATAAAAACCTAAAATTAATATTATATGTTTATTTTTATATTATGAAGTTTAGATAGTCGTTATGTCGAACCAATAGTTTCATATTATAGTTTTTAAACAGATAATAGTTTAAGAAAAAGAAAAGAAAATTATTAAGACAAATCATTTCACTACAATTTGGTCAATAGTGAAAGAAACATTAAGAAAAAATATTTCAACTTTCAAAAAAATTAGATACTTCAGCTGTGGTGAATACTTAGTTATAAGATGCTCACATCAAGGTGCACATGTATATTTAGGCATGGGCATTCGGGGTCCCCATCGGGTTTCGGTTTTAGCCATTCGGGTTTCGGTTTTTCGGGTTTATCAAAATCAACCCCATTCGGGTTATATAAAAGTTCGGTTCGGGACCGGTTCGGGTTCTATCGGGTTCGGGTCGGGGTTAGTAAATCTTCAAAGAACCGGTATAACCCATTGTACTTTCGGGTTCGGGTCCCAATCGGTTCTTCGGTTTAAAAATACATGATTTGTACCTATTTTGTAACTAAAACATAAATGAAATCGGTTCTTCGGATTTTAAAAACATGATTTGTACATATTTTAATAGCCAAAACATAAATAAAATCGATACAAAAATAAGAAAAAACATCAAACATGATCATTCAAAATCAAGCGAAAGATAAACATAATTAGTGATAGAAAAAAACCAGATAAATGAAATCATAAAACAAAAAATAAGTTCTCATGAAATGAGAAACATTATTCAATAAAAACAAAACCAAAATCTAAAAACTTCAGGCATCAACCGCCACATTCCACCACCAACCTTCATGTAACATATAATTATTTTAGAAGTTCAATAATATCTTAAAGTATTTTGGATACATATTAAGAATTAAGATCATATTTGGTAGAAGTTCTTTTTGTGATTTTAAATGTTTCGGGTTCTATCGGATATCCATTTAGGTCCGGGTCCAGTTCGGATAATACCCATAACCCAAAATACCAAAAAACAGGATCCATTCGGTATTTATTTCGAGTTCGGATCGGTTCGGATTCATTTTTATCGGATCGGGTTCGGTTCGGATTTTCGGGTTCGGTTTATTTGCCCAGCCCTATGTATATTTATGTAAAAAGTATATAAAAATAGTTGAAAAATATATAAAGATATTGTTAATTAATATTAAATGACATTTTTGTTTAGAATAATACATGAAAGATAAAATTAAAATTTATTTAAAATAAAAAAGACCTTGACATTGGTCATTTTTTCATCAAAAGAAAATAAAATTACATTCGTAAATAGGGGTGGACACATATCAAGTATCTGGATATTTGGAAGCATTTTTGTCGATTCGATTTTTAGCCACCTAGATATTCGGTGACTCGGATATCCGAAATGTTTTAGAATTTCAAAGAATATTCCATTTGATTCGTAAATAAAATAAAATTTTAAAAATAATTTAATAATAACATTTTATTACAAAAATAAAACATTATATAACCTTTTAATTCTAGTACCTAATATAATAAATTTATATTGTAAAACTGATATAAAGTATAATATATATAACATATATATATACTACATATATAAATAAAATTACATTCGTAAATAGAGGTGGACACATATCAAGTATCTGGATATTTGGAAGCATTTTTGTCGATTCGATTTTTAGCCACCTAGATATTCGGTGACTCGGATATCCGAAATGTTTTAGAATTTTAAAGAATATTTGATTTGATTCGTAAATAAAATAAAATTTTAAAAATAATTTAATAATAACATTTTATTACAAAAATAAAACATCATATAACCTTTTAATTCTAGTACCTAATATAATAAATTTATATTGTAAAACTGATATAAAGTATAATTTATATAACATATATATATATATAATTCTTTTCATATATGTATATATATGCATATAACATATCGAATTAGATATATGTTCCTAAAAATATTGGTATTAGTGATTTGCTTCTTTTTTGGATATTGTATTTTAGTATTTGATTTGTTTCGTAGAGTTTCAAATATTAAGATTTTTTGGTTCAAATCAAAACGGATAACAAATCGAATCAAAATTTATGAATATTTTGTTCAATTTTATCCGTAAACAATAAAAATAATATATATATATAGTTTAGCTTTTGATTCGTTATCTATTTTTATTCGAACCGAAAAATCCAGAGTTTTATTGGAACTATGTATGTGAGTTTTATATTAAAAAAAATCACAAAGTACATAGTGTGAACACATTTATGATTATAGTGTGAACGCGTTAGCATATTTATTATCAAATCATTGTGAAGCTGCCACGTGTTTATTATAATGTGAATGCATTTATTACAATGCTTCTCTTTTAATATATAAGGGATATTATAATTTTGGGGGTTATAACACATCACCGGGAATAGAATCAAATCTCATGAGAAGATTTTGCTTAACTTATTATGATGGATTATTCTTTTCTTATTTTGTCGCCACCGGACTGCCAAAAGTTACACCAAATCTTAGCTTCATCAAATATACAACCACCACCACAGTTACCCATGATGCTTCATAGAATCATATCATATGTTTTTTTGAAAAATAGAATCATATCATATCTTATATCATACAAAAATGATAAGATCTATACAATTTTAATCTGGTCAAAATACATATCGGTTAAATAGTGTGATTAACTTGTTGTCAAAAAAAAAAACTTAAAAGTTTCCATAAACAAAACCCTTTTAATCACCAAATCTCCTGAAGCAATCAATGCAAATAAAAAATCTAAGAAAATTACTATAAGTTGTAAAGCATAATCTTACGTGATCGTGATCAGGAAAACAGTACATACCTATCAATACGAGGCAAGATTTCTCTGACGACATAATCACAACGGGTATTTCTCTGAAAGCTGATGATTCCTATAAAAATATTCAATATCCATAAACACATATTAGATCAAACTTTCATTTTATTTTTCAAATCGATCAGAAAAAAAAGAGGGATGGGAAAACTTACTTTAATCTTCTTCAATAGTTCATATCCAGTCATACCAGGCATAGAGTAATCCGTCATTATCAGATTAATCTTCAGATCCTGAAAATATTAGTTCAAATAAAAAGTCTTAAATACCAAACATTGAATGGATTCGCAACAGTTGACAAAAAAAAAATTGATTCTCAACACTAAGGATCATTATATATTAAGAATTATATTACCTCAAAAATCCAACAAAACTATGGTTTCCATCTAGTCCAAGGTATTGCAAAGCTCTTGTCGCGCTATCGACAACAGTAACTGAGAAATTTCACAATGTAAAAAAAATGTCAGATTACGAAAGTTCGAAAACTATAACGATGAACCAAAACTTCTTCAAGTTTACCTTTACAAGACGAGACTCTGAGCAACCGCTCTATGAATTTTCGATCAACGATGCTATCGTCTGCGGCCAGAACATGAAGAAGCTCAGGTGATCCTAAGGAAGAAGTGTCGTTGGACATGTCCAACTTTTCCGGACGCATAACCTCCGCCATATCAATCAAAGATATGTAAACGAGAGAGCTCAAGAGAGAGATAATATGCTTATGATTTGTCAAGAAAGTGAGAGATTTGATTTTGCAAAGGAAATGAAGGAATAGGGATTTATAAGGAAGTGTGAGAGGGAAACGAGAGATTCTGAGAGATCTTTGCCCATCTGTGGGATTTTGCCTGTCCATAGCGTGTGAATATTATTTGTTTATTCTGTTTTCGAAAAGTCATAATATTCAAATTTGGCAAATTCAAATATAAATAAAACCATATTTTTTTTGAGGAAAAAAATCAATGTGGTGGAGATTTTTTTATTGGGAAGTTTAACATTATATATTTTTAGGACATATTACAAGAACCATACAAAACTTTTTTTTTATTATTACCATTTTTTTAGTACCCAGTGTATCCTTTTATTACGTTGTGAGAAAAAACGTATTTATAAGAATGCCATTATTTTTTAATGTCACGTAAGCAAAAAATCGGCGCCACATAGGAATGCGTTGACATGTATTAATGAACTCAGTCGTAAAGCGCTACAAACTCCGTTACAGCTGAGTTATGGTTACTTTGCAGCTGAGTTAAACAACACGGCTGACTTATGAGAAATTGGCTGACTTACGAACATAAGTCAGCCGTTAGTGATGGCTGATTTACAGATTTTAGGCTGATTTATGGGTAGGGATGGCAATCAAGGACCTGTACCGCGGGCCTGGCCCGTAAAGGCTTGCTGCGGGGCGGGATTGGGCCTCCATTTGGTAAGCCCGCAAAATTGCGGGCCTCGCGGGACGGGTTCAAAGCGGGACGGGTCAAAAGCGGGACGGGTCAAAAGCGGGACGGGTCGAAAGCGGGATGGGCTTAACCCGCAGGATTTTAAAGACCCGCAACCCTAAGTCCCCATTTCTACTTTCGCCTAAAACATCGAGAGAGAGATAGAGAGAGAGAGAGAGAAAGAAAAAACGATTCTTGTGATTTTTCTCCCATAAAACATAAGGAGTTCCGGCGATGATGCATGATTCGAGCTCCGGTGATGATGATTCGAGCTCCGGCGATGACGACTCCAGCTCCAGTGATGACGATTCGAGCTCTGGTGTTGTTTTGATTTGGGTTTTTCTTTTTATTACACACAACTATGAATTGCTTTATTACACTGTGATATTTCTTGTTTAAGTTGATTGGTTTTGTTTTCAGTATTGTGAAGTGGTGTTTTTCTTAAATTAAATTTGGTTACAGTGGTGTTGTTTAGGAGAAAAGTTAGTTGTATAACACGTCACTTGTATAATTTGGTAAAGTGATTCACGATTTTCTTTACAATCCAAATAATTAAAAAGAGAGATGGTTTGATGAAGACATAAAACACTTGAGCCAACTTATTACAAAGATAACAATTCAATCAGATTCAAACTCAACAAAAGCTTATGCTGATAACAAAAGAAGGCTTTTAACTCAAGAACGCAAGCACAAACGGAGCTTTGTGGCATTGATTTTGATAAGTCTTTAGTGAAGCTAAATGAGCTCTCTTCAACTCTCTTACACAACTCTTATACTTGAACATTCATGAAAAAAATTGTAGTAGGCGGTTTGATAAGGAGGCGTCCCGCGGGACGATCCGCGAAGGCCTATATATTTTGCGGTACGGGTTTGGGCCGGTATTTTGAAGACCACAGCCCGCGCGGGACAGGCCCGCTGTAACCCGCTCGACGACTAACCCGCTGCGGTACGGGACGGAACGGGATGGGTAAACCTGTTTGACATCTCTATTTATGGGATAACGGATGACTTACGAACACAAATTACGGCTGACTTATACATCGGCGGGCTGATTTATCAAAAATTCGGCTGAGTTATAGTTAAGACATGGCTGAGTTATGTTTCGCCGGCTGATTTAATGATCATGGCCTAGCTGAGTTACTAAATTTATGCCTGACTTATGGGAGGTTGTTACAACTGAGTTATATTTAATCAGCTGTAACTAGCTGGATTAACAATAAACTCAGCTTAATTACGGCTGACTTATTAGCGAAATATTAATTACTAGAATAACGGCTGATTTATTTGACGATACAACTAACTTATGATTTTTCATCCTAGTTACGGCTATTTTATTAGCAAAAGATTAATTATTGAAATAGTATTTCCGTTTCAGCTGAATTACGTTGTACTTGATGGCTAATTTATTTAGGCTGAGTTATATGTTCGTTTGGTGGCTAGCTTACCGATTTTCCATGTCATCATCCATGTCATCAGCTCTTATTTGCCATGTCATTACTAATGTTACAACAGTAAAATAACAGTCTATGTTATTCTTTATTCTTCATCTATCTTCTTTATCTTATTCTTCATCTTTCTCTAAGATATTATGGATCTGGTAATTATCGTTTCTGCAACTGGGTCTACAAAAATATAGATTTATAAAAATTGAAAATCTGAAACAGATCTACAGCAGTTGTCGTCGATTTCGATGATGATCGGTTAAAGAAGAAGCTTCCTCTCCTCCAGTGTCATGTATGGTGGTCCGACATCCTGTTGATCCCTCTCTCATTGGATTCGTCGTCTTGCAGAAAAAGAAATACTCAAAGAGAGAGATGAAGAAGCTAAGTCCTGTAAATTGTAAAAAATGAGAGAGTTGAACAAAAAAAGAGTAAAAAAATGAGAGAAAACGAAGAAGATGATGAATTTGAAAGCTGATTTTATATGTTTGATGACTTAGATGGTGCGTCATCTGAATATGATAACTTTAGTCCATACAGTGAGTCTCCAACACATACATTATGGCTAAGTTATGCATACATTACGGCTGAGTTATGCATACGTTACGGCTGAGTTTACCTCTAAAGTATAAACCTAAAATCTAAACCTAAACTTTACACTTTAAATAATAAAAAGTATTAAATCTAATGTTCAAAATATAAACTTTATAATTTTTATAATTATATAGTTTTATAGTTTTAATATTATGTTCAGAGTTGAAGGTAAATTGTTGTTTATCTTATAAGAATGTTACGGCTGACTTATACCATTTAGATACGTTACGACTGAGTTATGAATAAGTCAGCCGTAACGTTCTTATAAGATAGAATACAATGTTCCCGCCCAAAATACGAAACGTTGCAAAACAAATTACATTTGACGACTGACTTATAAGAACGTTACGGCTTACTTATACCATTCAGCTACATTACGACTGAGTTATACATACTTTACGGCTGAGTTATGCATACATTACCGCTGAGTTTAACTTTAAACCCTAAACATAAATCTTAAACTTTAAAATAATACAAAATATTAGATTTAATGTTCAAAAGATAAACATAATAGATTTAATGTTCATACGTTACGGCTGAGTTATTATCAAATTACGATTGAGTTATGCATACGTTATGGCTGGATTATTGTTACAATACGACTTTGTTATAATCAAATGATGAGTTATTGTTACAATACGGCTTTTTTATAACCAAGTCGACAAAAAAGCTTCTAGCAGGCTCAAGATTCATCATCCAAACTTAAATTGAATTTAGATACCAAAAGAGAAACTAAAAAGACGAGTCTATAGATTAGGAATCAAGAGACAAAATAGTCGCATTAACAACATAGATCTAAAAACTCAAATTTTGAGACAGATCTATTGCAGTGGTTGTCATCTTCGATCGTGGTCGGTTAGAGAAGAAGCTTTCTCTCCTCCAATGTCATGTAAGGTGATCTAACATCCTGCTGCTCCCTCTCTCATCGGATTCGTCGTTTTGTAGAAGAAGAAAAAGTTAAAGAGAGAAAGATGAAGAGGCTAAGTCCCTTCAGACTTCAGTTGTAAGAAAATGAGAGAATGATTTTTGGCCTTTAGATTTCATTTAATCAATGACCATAAATTGTGACCCTTGAAAAAGAAAGATTAACCAATGAGATAAAAGGGTGGGGATAGACAAAAAGATAATTTTGAACCCTTAGATTAAAATCAATCAATGGTCATGAAAAAAGTAATAAAAATTGTAATTTTAGTTCTTTTTAATTTGTTTTAAAATTTGCTTAAATTTAAAGAATGGAGTTACAGGTTTAAATCAAAATTTAAACTGGAATTTAAAAATTAAAGATTATATTTTAAATGATTAAAATTTGAGTTTAACTCTAAGCTCTAAACCTAAACTTTAAACTTAAACTTAAACCTTAAACTTTAAATAATAAAAAATATCAAAGTTAATGTTCAAAGATAAACATTATAATTTTATAATTCTATAGTTTATGATTTGAGGTTTAGATTTAAGAAATGATTAAAATTAGAGTCTTGTAAGTAAGAATTGTATAAGTGATTGTAATATAACATATATTCCAAGATCAAGTTAAAGTCTCAACTTGAAAATTCAAGAAACTATACACATTCAGTTGATTTATATTCACTTGATATTGATAAGATGATCTTCAATATAAATTTTTGAAGTACTTGAATTCAGTTTTCCGATTTTAGTGTATGTTTGAGGTATGGCTAAGTTATATAAACGATGCGGCTGAGTCATCTAAACGACACAATTGAGTTACATAAATATTTTATGATTTTAGAGTATGTTTGAGGTATGGCTGAGTTATATAAACGACACGGCTGTGATATATAAACGACATGGTTGAGTTGTGTAAACATAGCATAAGTAAAATTCAAAATACATGGGTGTGTTATGTTTCTTACATAGAAAGCTAAAAAATACAGGTTTTCTGCACCATTCTGGTGATAACTCTTCCATGTCTCCAAGCTTCATTGAACTCCTCTGTGTCGTCTCTATTGAATCCGTCACTTCTTTCCGTCTCCTCTATTCTCTTTTTGTTCAATCTTTTCTTTCACTCAGATCTAGAAAAAAAAATTTAGATTATCCAAATATGGGTATCAAATCACAAACAAACTTAAAGGAATACACCCCACAATTGCCAACTTGGTTTTTAGACTGTATTGCCTTTTCTCCTCGGAATGCACACTTCTTATAGCTACGTTTTTGGAGATTGGCAGGAAATAACTCAGCCACAACTGCATATATAAACCAGCCGTAAAAGAAAAGTAACTTAGCCACAACATAGATTAAAACTCAGCCACAAACTCGAAAAACTCAGCAGAGAAGATGATTTCTGGAAGATTGCAGCGAAGAAGATTTCGTAGAAACGCTTGCGGAGAAGACGATTTTGGCGAAAACGTTATCGGAGAAGACAGTTCAAGAATTTCAGACGATTAACAACAATATCGACTCAAAGATTAGGGTTTTCACATGGATTGCTGATGTGGATACATTAGTTAGTGACATGAATTTATTGTTTAAAAATAATCTCAATTAAAAAAAACTAATCAAGAGCTTTAATTGTAATTTACTAAAGATATATAAACATTCTAGTAATTTTCGAAAGATGTATGTTATTCTATTTATATCTCAACTTTTCTATAACATTTTAGTAATTTTCTCTTTTTTATTTTCCTTGAAGAAGAGTCAAATAGAGCTGAGTGGAAGAAAAAAAAAGATCAAACTGGAAATCGTATCTTGACAATCTCAAGATTATTCAAAATCGTTGAAATTGATTTGTATTTGTACATTTCCCATCATTTTCGTATTTTTTATTAAGTTTTCAATTTAGGAATTTACTAAAATAGAACATGTAACATTCGATAAAAAGAAAAACAAATCGTGCGATATAGAAAAGAAAACAAATCGTGCGATATAGAAAATTTCTAAAGCACAGAAGAAATCATATTAAGCCGTTGCCATTGAGTTTGAATGCCAGTGTCCAGGCTTTTTGCTGCATATGTTATGAGCTAAAATTGTGTCTTTTGAGGGTTTATTGTTTTTGGTAAAATTTTGAGGATTTATTAATAGATTGATAATTTGCACTGATTTTAAAGAGAGTCATAAGTTCATAAATGTTTCTTAATTAATCAATGATAAAACAATTTTGTTAACATGATTAAGAGCCTGACTGGTTCAAACGCAACGGTTGCAGTTGTGGGAGTTTGTGGATGAGGGCGGTAGCGGTTTCTAGCGGTTTAAAGATATTTGTACGACTGGTACTGCGGTTAAAAATTGGTGCGTTTGCGGGTGACTTATGACTGGTTAACTACTTAATGAGGTAACAGTCAAATAATAAATTAACAATATTTACATTTAATATAATTATAAAAATATCAAAAATCATAAAATTATAATAAATATAAAATTTATATTTAGAAAGTTATAATTTTATTTTTGAAAATTTATTGAAATTGTTTTTATTATAAAATTTTATAATATTAATTTAAATATAATAGATATATTTTAATATTTTCATAATTTCAATTTTAAATTTTTTATTAAATATTTTTACTTTTGTATATATATTGTTTTAAAAAAAAAGAAAAAAATTTTACCCTCCCGCAACCGCCCGTAACCGCAAACGCTAACTGGAGCCAGCTTTTGAATTTATGAGATTCGGAGCAGTTTGAAGCGGTTTGAAGCGGTTTGAAGCGGTTTAGAGCGATTTGAGTGATTGTTGCAAACCATCGATAATCGCTACCAACTGCAAAAGCTGCGTTTGCTGGTGGTAGCGGAAAAACCAGTCGTCCCCTAAATGTTACTTCATTTGGTTAGTGGTTTTCTAATTTGAATTCAAATTTGACCTTGTTCGATTATCTGTTTTACAATACAGGTAATGGATTGAACATATGTATTTGAAAAAAAATTTAAAGAAAATTGAACAAATAGAATAAAAGTTAATTAGTGTCTTAATGGAATAATATATTTTTGATGCTGTTCCATTAGCATAAATGTCTAACAAAAATTCAGTTAACGTTTGATTTGGATTTTAAAATCCAATTAAAGATAATTATTGTTTATATTTAAAAATAAAAGGAAGAAAATAAGAGACTAAAAAGGCAAAACCCGCATATCTTATTAACTTTTGAATTAGGAAAAAAAATCTTATTCACTCTTTTTTCTAATTTAGTTTTTTTTTTATTTAAAATAAAAATAGAATAATATTAAGAAACCAAAGCAAACCTAACTAATTACAACTTTACCAAGTGGACTATCCAATCCCACATTATATCCACCGGTTAAACATGGATTCACTTCCTTAAAAACGACTGTGACTCTGTGAGTGGTCTAGGTTTACTTACCCCTTTCACCCGTTTTCTGAAATCGACAGTTATCAATTTTTTTTTCTACAGTTTTATTTAATTATTTTTATCACCATCAATCCATCGAAATTCAATGAATTTACAGCCCAAACACCGTCCAAATCGAACATGCATCAAGGGAGAAAGGCTCGTACGAAGAATTCATCCGTACCTTTGGGTGCAGTTAATCTGAATTACAGAAGCTCTGAAATGGTTTGAATGAAGGGTGGAACAAATCTGGATATCTGCGAAATTTAAG
This sequence comes from Brassica rapa, assembly GCF_000309985.2. Lineage (NCBI taxonomy): Eukaryota > Viridiplantae > Streptophyta > Magnoliopsida > Brassicales > Brassicaceae > Brassica > Brassica rapa. The sequence continues at coordinate 16,777,933 of NC_024800.2, forward strand.
GTATCCAGATCCGTCGTGTTGTATCTGGATTCAGATTTGTGGCTTTCAGATATCCGTCAAGATATTATATTATGCATGGATATTTGGATTCAGATCCATAAAAATAATTAAAAATATTTTGTTAATAATAATTCTAAAATAATGCAGAAATTAAATATTTATACAAGATTTATAAATATATAAATATATATATATATATATAATAAAATTTAAATATAATATAAGAAGACTAATTTTAATATATCAAATATAATTATTAATAAAATTGAAAATTTAATATATTTTTAAAATATAGATCCAGATATCAGGACCTAAAAGTCAAGATATTCAAATCCGGATTCGATTTTGATGGATCCGATATTTTCTTATCCGGATCCGGATTCAGACACCCTAAAATATTTATTTTCAGAACGGATCCAGAGTAAATCTCGGATCAGATCCGAATCTCGGATAATAAGTTTCAGCCCTAGTTTGAACATGGATCTATAAACAATTATGAGTTGAAGCAAATGCTGAAAGACCTAGATGCAATGTTACACGATGCAAAGGTCCATTAATTAAGAGCACAAGCAAGGATAAAAGATAATGCTGTCAATCACCTGCATGAAAACTAGGTGTTTCCAAACCTGAGACCGTATAGACAAACTTCACTCACAAAGAACTTTTCAAAAGATTGCACTAAAATATTATTGCCTTTTTTCTGATAACAGAATGCATTGAAGAGACTACTTATCGTCTTTTACTTCTACTGGATTGTAAGATTCATCTGGTTTCCATGTTTCTCAGCTGAAACTAGTCCTTGGCCAAGGTAATATGTTATCCACTTTACCTACATCGTTAGAGGAGTCGACAGGGGCGGATGTAGGATGCTAATTAGTAGGGGGCACAATGATTTTTTCCATTATGATTTAGTTTTAGGGTGGAAGCATTCAATAAACCCTATAGTTTAGCAAAGAAAATTTCAAAACAGTTGGGGGCACGTGCCACCGTAGCCATTGTCTTGCGTCCGCCCCTCGGAGGAGTTTATTCTGCAGCCACTTATCATTTTTATTTTAGTTTATATAGGTTTTGTTGATGTGACAAAAAAGGGTGAAATACTCAAACAAATTTCATTCTATCATACTCCCAAAAGGGTAATCTGGATATTAACAATGTTTTTGAAGAGTATGAAATAAATGAAGAGTATTTGAGAATTAGTTAACAATCAAAATCATTCTTTCTCCTACTCTGTCTTCTTCCTTTCTCTCTCACTACTGGTAGATTTATAACCCAGATTTATTGAAGCTCCATTCAATTTTGCATTCATCTTCTCCATTAATTCGTTCGAGAAGAATTAAGAACTTTAACTTCAAATTTGTGTTCACAATTAACTAATTGAACATTGAGAACAATAGGTCTCGATCTATTTGGATAATAAAAAATACTAGTATAATCATAAAATATATTAACAGATTAGTATTTTGATTTAAAGAACTAGAAAACGTGGTATAACTTAGTAAAACTATATTGTATAACTTGGTATAACTATATTGGTAAGATTGTATAACTTGATAAAATTTTATAGTTAATCCGTGCAATTTCATCTAACTTGATTGTTAATCATTTTAATTTTTACAGGAGACGACGACTTCTTTCACAAACATACACTTTGATTATGAAAGATACTATTATAAAGCCGGAGGTGGTTATTGTAACATCTGCAATCCAAGATAAGGATCGTCGGGACGGCCATAGTTTGCGGAAACGAACCAGCCAGTCTTAGGACATTCAGGCAAGTGTTCCATGGCCAAGATAGAAGGTTAATGACGTAAGGATACTTAGAATTAACCTTATAAGAGGAAGAAGTCAGCTAGGATGAGTAAGACGGTAGCTGGACGAAGTAAACGAGTAGCTCGACCAGCTCAACGAAGCTAGGTTCAGTTTACTCCAGCTGGACCAGTACTAAGTCAGCTCCACTAGATGGACTAATAGCTCACTCAGCTGAGGCATCTAGGAGTCAGCTCATCTCAGCTCGACGGACTCTTCGGAATTCGGGCCGATGGTCCAGGTCCAGGCCAGTGGCGGGCCATGTGGTCCGGGCCAGTGGCGGGCCGTGTGGTCCGGCCATGAGGCCGTGGGCTGTTGGGTCTCTAGATAGGGTGTGGGCTAAGTCCAGAAGGCTTGGGAAATGGTGTGGGCTTCTGTCCGACCCAAACCCAATCAGAATAGGAGATGGGATGCAAGTGGCCGAGAGGGCACAACCCTTGGCCAATGGTGCCCATCCGCTAGCAAGTCGTGCCTTGTTTGTGGGGCAAGGTTTACCCCTTCGTTTTCTATAAATAAGGGGTCCCCTCTGTCAATTTCACTATCCAATTCCAGGTAAAAATACTCAGAGAAATCTTGAAGAGAGAGAAAGAGAAAGAGAGAGAGAGAGAGAGAGATTCCGGCCAAGAGAAAGGCCGAGTGTGGTGGTGTTTGTTTCCGGCAACTCTGATCGTTTAGGAACTGACTCCGATCAAGCATGGGAGACCGAGACAAGGAGAAGAACATGGACAACCCTGACACAGTTCAGAAGGTACGTGGTGGTCCGTGGCTCCATCAGTCCGAATAGACGGTCCTTGTGATCGCACCGTGGCTCTAGTCGGTCCATTAGTCCGATCCGATTCTCCTTATCTGCTTCAATCCGTTTCTCTTCTCTTCTTTTTGGTTATACACGAAAGGTTGTGATGGTTGAGTCCAAGGGACACGTCCCTAGGCTTTGGCCGATCATAATCAAACCAAAAACCTAGACACTGGTCGGTTATGCGGATGGTTCGAATCGCACCATAGACTGGGCGGTTGGCCTAAACGGTTGGGTATGTCCCAAAAGGGACGGGTTGCCAAAGGTCACGAGTTGCCAAAGGGTGTTAGTAACCAAAAGGTACGAGATGCCAAGGGTTACGAACATCAAGCGGTACGAGGACCAAGAGGTACCAAGGACCGAAGGGGTGCATGTTCCAAACGGTGTCGGTTGATACAGATTCTGTCTGATCCTTATGGATCAGTCTATGACTTATTAAGTCAAGACTAGTACACAGTTTGTCTAAACCAAGGTATGAGTCGCAAGGTCTGACCGGTTGCTAAGCCTACCGGATTGGGCTTGAGGCTTACTCGGCCATATGGATCCATGCCCAAGGCCGCATCAGGTAAGGAAGTCCGTTGGACCATCGAGCCAGACTTCATTGGCGGTCAATCCTATATTCTATCCGATTAGACGGATTGGTCTTTGGGGCGATCCGGATCTGTTCGTGTGTTCTGATTATTTACTTTGGACTGTCTATCTGATTCTAAGTCATGTGGGGTGGTTGGTTGATTGACTTAGGCTACGGTAGCCAAGTTCATATTATATGTGATTATATTGATTGAGGTTTATCTAAGTTCTAGGAACCAAGCCAAGCATTGTAGAATCAATCCGTTCTATTCTCGGTTATGATTAATGCTTATCTGGTTGTGGTTTCAGGAACTAAGGATGGTTATGGTCAAGCCAAGGAGCCGTGAAGGCTCGGTCAGTGAGAGGCTGTGTAACGTGTGGTTAGATGAGTTTGGGGACGAACTAGTTATTGTCTATAAAACTGTGAACAAGTTGTGTATTGGATCTCATGTTTTAAAGTAATACAAGTTAAACACATTTATATTCCACTGTGTTATATGTTCGCTTGTTTATGAACTTCATATTTTAATATGACTTAGTAAATAAAAGACTTAAAATGAATCAAACAAGCAAAGAAATTAGTAAAGTAGCATTCGGATCCAGCTTGGTCGAGAGGCCGGATTCGGGCGTTACAGTTATGAATGGATTCCAAATGAAGGTAGCATGTATGCTAGTGGATAGGACATGCATAAGGATTACCATAAATCCATGTATAAAGAGGCTGAATTTGAATTATATTTCATTGGTCGTAAAACCTAAAGCTAATTGAAGAAGCATAACGACATCTTAAGGTGATCATTGAGTCAGTGGAAGATGTTGTTATTCGAGATAGAGACAATGTAGATATTGGTTTGGATAACATGGAGAGCATGTGAAAGATTTAGTTGATTGAGCATCACACCATAACTGTTTTGAAATTATTATTTTGAACTGTGGGTACGTGTGAGCTCCGAATATTAAGAATTCTGATTTATTTCGATAAAGCATACATAAAAGTGCATATTTGCTCTTGAAAAAGTTTAAATTCCGGAACCATAAGAAAATATGCACACTGTGATTAATTGCATCTATTCTTCAAGACAATATAAAAACTAAGTAAAACTGATAAAATACAAAAACAAAAACAAAGATACAAAATTCTAAAGTTGTTTGATTGTTTACAAGTTTTATGCTTATTATTTGTTAGTATTTTTCTGATTTAAATTCAAAATAATTATAGTCAAAAATTTCATCACATAGCTGTGTACTATTTATAATAGAAGAAATATCTTGTTCTTTTATGTATTTTTTCTTAGTATTGACCTTGTGAAATTACAAAACTTATATATGCCACAAAATTAATTATATTACAACATGATTTGATGGAAAATAGTTGTAAGAAACTAAACATAATTGGTATAACTATAATATAAGTCTTTCGAGTACCGTAAAACTAAAAAAAATGCCAAAAAAATTAAAGTAAAACCTTGAAGTTTTTTGTAAAACTACAAACTTCGTAAAACTTTGACCCCGAAAATGTTGTAAAAAAATTTCCCACCCAAATTTCAGAATTTTTCCTCCCAAAATTTTATACTTTTCGAGACCCCGAAAACGAAGTTGGTAACTATAATTGCCTTAATTTTTAGAGTTTTCTCATTTCTACTATCTTCTCAATTCTCTCAACCCATTTTCTCTCATCCCATTGCCCCTTTTACATCTTTCTTCACCTAATGGGTAAATTTTCAGTATTTTTTTCTAGAATAGTGGTCAATCAAGATCAAAACTCTGAGGCTACATATTAAGGGATGATGCAGCGGTGAGGATATCATCGAGAAGTTCTCCAAATCTGATCCAATTCCTTATCGCCAATACTGTTGATGTTTCCTTGTGGTTTCTCAAACGACCATGCAGATTGAAAGATCCAATAATGGAAGAAAAATATTGTTAGTTGTATATTCTTTTATTCCTATTGTCATGGTCTTTCTGAGATTTTGGTTGTACAATTAATCATAACTTCTATCAAATTCAGTGAAAAGTTCTTTTAAGTTTACGAAATTTGATAAATGAAAAACAAAAAAAAAAATTTGAGGAAGTTTACTGAATTATACAAAGAGAAATACAAAAAAAATACTAAATTATACAAAGTTTGACATAAGAAAATCGAAAACTATGGCAAATTTTTAGCTAATTACACAAACATGAAAAAAGTAATAACAAACAAAAAGGAGATACTTAACCAAAGTTATCCTAAATTACAACAATTTCTACGAACATAAATAACAAACCAAGTAACATAAACACAAACACAAACAACAAATTTAGTGTGTTAGAAGAAGAAGTTCTACTTGGCAAGTATGAAGATTGAGAAACCCTATAGTGCGAGGAAAACAGTGATAGTTCTATGTTGTCTTAGCTCTAGTAGTTATAAATTTGGATGTATAACTAGTCAAATTTTAATCGAGTTACCAAGTTACGAAAACTTGTATTGGTTGCAATGATTGATTTTTTTTTCTTTGCCGCTTGTATTGGTTGCCAATGGTTGATTTGTTCTTCATTGTTTTTTTCTCGCTTTGCTCATCCCCACGATATTTTTTTCCTTATTACTTCTACTGTCCTTCTTTCCTACACCCTTATCCACACTTTTTTGTTCATCTCTCCACTACCTAAAACACTATCCTTCTCACTTTTTTCCATGTCTCCATCATTAAAGGTCAGATAGTTTCATTTTTATTCTTTGAAAACAACATTTCATTGAAAAACGTAACTATCAAATTAAGTCATCATCACAAAATTCACAAAGTATTACTAAGCTCTACAACCTAAACTATTTAAAGTTTTACTAAGTCGTACAAAGTTTTATAGTTATATCAAATTTTACTAAGTTCTACCATTCTGGGTTCGTTTTTTCTTCTCTTTCGATGGATAGTTCGTGATTTGTTATTTCGTTAATTTTTTCTAGAGAAAAGTTTGATTCGTCTTTTATTTGAAGATTATCCTTTCCCAAGTGATAAAAAGATGAAAAAATAAGATTGATTTGTTTCAGTGAAGAAATAGAAAGAATGAGTAAAACTTAAAAATACTTAGTTGATGTCTAGATTTTTATGTCTGGATCCGAGTTTAAAGGGTAGGTATGGTTTGGGTTTGGATAGTCCGCCTGGTAAATATGTAAATAACTAGATTTCGTGAGGTTTGTAGGTCTTTTAATATTTTTTGTGATTTAAATAAATATTAAATAAAAACGGAAAAAGAGGAGGAGTTTCGGAGAATTTGTTTTTTCACCGAGGAGTATTGGAGCAATTGATTCGACAAAAAATGATTTTACTCTAAAATTTCTATACTACTTCACACTTTTTTCTTTTGTAATTCAATTAGATTGACCGTTGATCAAATGGGTAAGTATAATGATAAAATGAGTATTGAATTAGAAGAGATTGGATATTCGAACCCGAATAGGTAATATCTGAACTCAAATGGATATCCAAAAATAACCGAATATATGTATAATTAGCCTTATATTTCTAATTTACATCTCCCATTTTATTTAAAATATATTTATATTGATGCTAAATATACTTTAAGATCATATAATATTATATACATACAATTATGGACAAAATGATTTGTTACTCACTTAAAATGCATGTCAAGCTTTTTGTTTCATACATTATCAAAATTTACGTCCAAATTTTAAAAACAATAACCAAATTAGTGTTTTAAAAAAATATTATCTCTGAATCTATTAATCATTCAATCTAAACAGCTAAGTGAAAGTTCAATTTTTAAATAAAAGAAACTTGAAATTTGAAAAAATTATTATTTTCTTCTAAATCTAAATATTCGAACCCGATCCAAAATAACTGAACCATAACTAAAAATAACCGAATCCGACTTGAAGTACAGAAATACTAAATGAGTTCTATACCTCTATACCGAAATACCCGAAATACCTGATCCGAACCCGAACGGGTATCCGAACGCACATCCTTAGCTAGTATCTATACTATAATAAAAGGGATATATGAGGAGTAGGGAGGCTGTCCACGTCAGACAATAAAATCGACCAATAAGGAGATTCGTTTTTGACACGTCATCTCGGCTGTGGGTTGTTGGGCTTCGATTTTTTTTTAAAGATAGAATGTTAGTGTTGCTGGCCCAGTAAGCCCATCTCCGTTGCTCCTCGCCTTCTTCGTTTCGCCTTTCGCGATTTGAGAGTAGATAGATTCGACGTTTTCCTTTTTCATTTCTCCAAACCCTAATTTTCTAGATCTATTCGTGTTGAGAGAGATGGCATCCGTGGGGATCAAGAAGGATGTGGTGACTTACAACGCGCTTCTCGGAGGTTACGGGAAGCAGAGAAACTACTTCGAAGTGAAAAACGTTTTCGCCGAGATGAAACGGGAGCGCGTGACGCCGAATCTGCTGACTTACTCCATGTTGATCGATGTCTACTCGAAAGGAGGGTTGTACAAGGAGACGATGGAGATATTTAAGGAGTTCAAGGGCGCGGGGTTGAGAGCTGATGTTGTTTTGTACAGTGCGTTGATCGATGCGTTGTGCAAGAATGTGTTGGTGGGTTCTGCTGTTTCTTTGATCGATGAGATGACTAAGGAAGGGATTAGTCCTAACGTTGTGACTTATTATTCTATAATTGATGCTTTTGGTCGCTCTGCGACGGTGGAGTACTTTGCTGAGTCTGGAGAGGGTGGAGGTGGATCGTCCTCTTTGCTACCTTCTTCTTCTCTAAGTAAATTGGCTGAAACAGAGGATAATCAGGTGATGCAGATATTTGGGAAGTTAGCGATAGAGAGTAGTAACAGGGGGAGAAGGATTGTAAGGAGGGTATGCATGAGCTCTCCTCTGTATTGGAAGTTATCTGCACGATGCATCAGCTGGAAATTAAACCAAATGTTGTTACCTTCTCCGCCATTCTGAATGCTTGCAGGTTTGTCTCTTCTTGAATTTAGTGATTGAATTATATGACTTAATTGTTTATGTTATTATAGATTAGCTCTATGTGGTTGCATTTTGGTGAGGAATCTTAGTTTTGTTGTCATGTTTGTGTGTCTATGTAGTCGGTGCAACTCATTTGCAGATGCATCGGTGCTGCTAGAGAAGCTCAGGCTGTTTGATAGTCAGGTGTATGGTGTTGTTCATGTACAAGGGACAAAGAGAGAATGTGTGGCTCCAGGCTCAGAGTATTCGACAAAGTGAACGAAATGGATGGTTCCACAGCTGCTGCTTTTTACAATGCTCTTACGGACATGCTCTGGCACTTTGGTCAGGTAAAAATCAAACCGTTATCGTTGAGGCTGAGTTTTGGAGTTTCTAAGCGTTACTATTAGTGTAAAGGCTTACTTGTGGAAACGTTTTTGTTTTGTAGAAATGAGGAGCGCAACTGGTGGCGCTTGAAGGAAGATCTAGACAAGTTTGGGAGAACGTGTGGTCTGAGTCTTGCTTGGACTTGCACCTTATGTCTTCTGGTGATGCACGTGAAATGGTCCATGCTTGGTTGCTTAACATACGCTCCATTGTCTATGAAGGTCATGAGTTACCTAAACTTTTGAGGTAATACAATTCATTGTCAAAATTTTAATTCTTAGTTAGAATCTAAACTCAGATAGTATACATACAATTCATTGACAAAACTGAGGTATACTTTCTTCTGTTATCATGTTCAGAGAATTATCTTGATAAGCGTAAGAGAAATATCTTGATACCAACCAGGGAATATCTAGATGTGCAACGATAGTTAGCTTAGGTTTTATTGGTATGTAGATCAATGAGAACGTAGCAAGAGAGATTATTAACTACGCATAACATGACTATCTGAATATAATTTTGTTTAAGGACGTAACTGATTTTATACACTTTGATGGTGGTATGATTAAAGCTATTTTAAAATAAATAACCAGCTGAAGCAAGTATCTTCACAGGCATCTCTTAAATACATTGTGTGTTAATTTTTTGGCTTTTTCAGGTAGTTTTGATACCAAAGCATATCACTATTGTCATGGAATATGCTGTTGGAGGTGGACTATTTGACCGTATATGCAGCGCTGGAAGATTCAAAGAGGATGAAGTGAGCTAGGCATTTAGAGATGAGACTTTATATATGGTCTATGTCTATCAATAATTTCAGAGCTGAGTTATATGTTGGCCATGTTCGTCAGACAAAAGCTGCGGCAGCAATGGCGATCAAAATACAACGTCAAAATGAAGAAATTTGGCCTAGGTAAAGTCGCAGCGATCACTTATTGTTCAGATGAACACACAGTGTGAATCGTTACATAAAACAGCGGCACTCTCCGGAATGAATTTGTGTCGTCAGCGACCATTTCTCTCTCATCACTGTGATCTTTTTTCATTAATTGTTCTGTTGTTTATGTGCTTTTCTAACCGGCAGTCGCTGCCGCGACCTTTGTCCGACGAACAGGGCCGTTGTCTAATGTAGTGTCATCGGAAAGAAATGGGAATATACTTCTTTTTTAAAAACATGAAAAGGGAATATACATTAAGGAGTTTACTTGATATAGAAAAGTTAAAAAAAAAAATAAAAAGAAAAAGAAACCGATCATCAATTATGATTGCTGTGTAATGTGTTGTTAATATAAACTGCATTGTTTCGTCTAACTGTGCTGATTCTGTTTACGATTCTGTCATGTGTAAAATAACAACTTTTATATATTTATCCTCGGCTTCCAATTACGCGAAAGGGAATGGTTTAATTTGTCCATTAACAAAATAAAAAGAACCTTTTAATTTAATTGAGCAGAGTTGAAGAAGCATTGTCATTGCTTGACAATCCAAAAGAGTCACTGTGAGAAGTTTGATCTGTCATGAAAGAGAAGACTTAAGTACATGGAGAGGTAAAACGGGTTACAAACCAAATTTTTCAACTTGTGAGACTTGGGATAAATTACGAGAGGTAAATGAGAATCAGATGTGGGCTAAAGGGGTCTGGTTCTCTATGGCGACTCCGAAATTTGCATTCATAGTCTGGTTGGCTATGAAGAATAGATTATCTACTATGGATAGAATCGCAAAATGGAGCCAAGGAGTAGACACAGAGTGTGTGCTCTGTCATGCTGAAGCAGAAACCCGAGATCATTTATTTTTCAAATGTTCCTACTCTGGCCAGTTATGGAGGTACCTAGTTGGTGGGATTCTTGGCAGTTCTTATACGGATGTTTGGATTGAGATAGTGCAGAAGATGTCAGGTAGTACGCTGGATAAGAAGAGCTTATTTTGTTTGAGGTATGCATTTCAGGCTGCTACTTATGCAATTTGGCGAGAGAGAAACAGAGTGAAGCATGGGGAGAGGCTAATGCATCTGGATCTTCTAAAAAAGATCACTGAAAAAGGAATCAGAAACAAGCTTAGTTTGATTAGAAGGAAGGGTGGGAGAGGTATGGAGAATGCTCTCCAATATTGGTTCCAAACAAGAGGAGTGTAGTTAAAATGCATATTTGCTTGTTTTGATTTTGTGGTTTGAAGTTTGAGGGTTAAGTATAATACTAGGACCACACAAGTTGTAAGAAGGCTTTTTTGAATAAATTTAAAATTCATTCAAAAAAAAAAAAAAAAAAAAAAAAATCCAAAAGAGTTACCACTTATCTCATATGTTCGAGTAGATGGGTAGGTGATCAAGAAAATAATCTTCACCCGGATTCATATTCTCCAGATTAATAAAATTGTTACGGGATCACCAGGTTACATATAGGTAACTGCCAAGGGAGAAATATATAACTCAAAAGAACTACACCCACACGCAATGGAGATATAATTACATTAACATACAAAGCAGAATATGGAGTATAATATATTAACTAAATTAATTGTAACCAAGTGAAAGTTTGACCCACAAAATTGATTGATCATCATTCAGAAAAACTTCTTAATATTCAAATACATGATCCTGTTTAAACAAAAGGACCAACGATTAGACTCTAATTACTATGAAGGTAATGTAAAAAAAAATACGTTACATATATCTTTTCAAATAAATTTAGTGAGAACCGTATAATGACAAATGTAAATGTGGGAAATTCCTAGCTATTAATCATCCATAAAGACAGAGAAAATAATATATAATTTTTTAACTATTAATTCAATAGTAATTTACACAAAATATTTCTGGATTAAAATTACACACAAATACTAAATCTATGCACTTACCAAAATACTAAATAACCTTCCGAATAAATCAAACAAGTAATAAAGCAGGATATAAGCCTTAGATAAAGTGTCCATGTAGGCGAAAATAATCGGCAAATGAGAAATTATATTTTTGCCATGTCACCTCTTCTATTAGTTTTTACAAAATGATCATTTAACTTTTTACTTAAACAATTATAACTGAAAATATTTTTTAAGTGAAATATATTATTTATATAACTTTTGCCATGTCACCTCTTCTATTAGTGCTCAGTTACACTAAAACGTCTAAATTTACAACATACACAATTTTATTTACATCTTTAGACTTATTATCTAATTAAAATGATTCTAAAAAAGCGCCAGCATGAAGAGTTAAAAAATATACGAAAAAATATAATACATAACGTTAAAAATACATTATCATTGATCACTAAAAAATCATGTTAGTAGTAATAAGAATAAAATGACAACACATTTATTAAAACCATAGAACGGCACACAACAAGGTGTTATTAAATATACAACTAACAAATTAAATATGCTCAACGCAAACACATATAAAAATGAGACATCATATTTGCATATATTTAAATAAATAATTTTAAATATATTATTATTGATAATTTTAAAATTACTTAAAAAGAAACTAAATTATTAAAAAAATTAATATACAAATAAAACTAAAGCAAATATTTTGTAACGTCAAAATAATAAATGAATAAAAAATATATTATGTTAATAAAATAGATTTTAGATTTTAAAGACTTCTAATTCATGGAATATTACAAAATTCAAAAGAAAAATTATTACAATTAATATTTTTACCATTAGATATATTAAAATAATATTCTAGATCGACATTCAATTGTCAGTTTTCTACTATTACACGTAAAATAATATTATTAAGTACGTTTTTTTAAAAGGGGTTTTATATTTTAAGTAGGTTATTGGAGTACTTTTTCTTTTCGTGAATTTACTCGAGATGAGATTCCGATCTTTTAAACTAAGATAATTTATGTTCTATACATAATTGTTTTTTTTACATAACTCTAAAATCTCGGACTTAATTCTTCATATTTTATTAGTTAATTGTGTTACATATAATAGAAATACTTACTTCAAACTAAAAATTATTGAAAAAAATAAAAATTATTATATATAATTTAATATACAAAAATTGACATACAAATAAAAATGATAAATATAACAAATTTAAATATATTTAACGCGCGTAGCGCGGAGAAAGGGTCTAGTAATCTTAAAAGATAGAAAATAAAATAAAGGAAGATCACCTTACATTGATTTTTCCATGGGTAGATTAATAGAATATATGAGCATTAATATCGGATCACCTTAGTGCAGATTTTACCACTTACGACTATAAATAAGCAAGTCGATATATCATTTCCGCCAATTAGCCTCTTAAATTATTAAGTTTTGATTGTCAATTCTTTTTTTTGTCAGCTTTTGATTTTCAATTCTAACTGTATAATATTAATTAACGTTATATATAGTATATATTTAACATATGGACATCACCTGCGTAAAACGATTTCATTGTTCTTATCTTACATTGCTTTTGCCATGGGTAGTCATACATTATTGGCAGAACTGAGTCTTTTCAAACCGTTGCTTCCAGTTCGTGTGAAGGTTATCAGCAAGGGGAGGACAGAATTTGGAACAAGGTTCTAGAAATCGGAACTGATTATAGGAGATGAGAAAGTGAGCTGTATTTATTGTACAAATTTACAGTGATATTTTCTAATACTATTTTTGCTACTAACATATTTGGAGTTGTCTCAAATAGGGAAATACCATTCAAGCCACATTATTCAGAGATTTGGATGCTTCAACTGAAATGCCTTTGGAAGGTCACTGCTATGAAATTAAAAATTTCAAACTAACTCATGCATTAGAGCGTGTTCAGTTGACAAAGAACTGATACCATATTAACCTCAGTAACTCCTTTGTCATTTTGAAGATTGATCCAATCTGCAATTCCAACTTTTATTGTTTTCCAAACTTCATTGACGTCTATCGTGGCTTAGTTCATCCTAAGTTTCCTATTGGTATGCTTTCTATTCTATCTAATTTAATCTAATTTAAAAGTTACCAGGTAATTGTGAATCTGTTAATATTTAGTGAGTACTGTCTAAATTTGTGTAAATGTTTTTTCACATATCAAGCAGATATTTATGTGGATGTAGTTGGAGTAGGATTTCTTGAAGAATATATGACAGAACATAACCTACTGATGAGAGCAACGGTCTCATCGACCATAAAATACATTTTTTCGTAGTCAACATAGAGCAAGTATTCCCCATTTGTAAATAGAATACACTTATATTTTATTCTATCATTATGTGCTGAATAATTATACTTTTCATTGATTACGGTAACGTCGCCATTAAGTGTGCCGCTTATGGAGCACTTACTCACGTTTTCCAATATTTATGGAATTCGACAGATGCAAATATTGTACTCTGTGTTTTACAATTTTGGCAAATTAATTGGGGAGTAGGTGATGTATTGTGCTTATTTTAAATCAAAAGTGTTGGAGCTTATTTTATCTGTATATTTTGCTAACATTATTTTGTCTTTCATGATAAGATCGATTGAAGAACGTTACTAACATTGATGGTTTTTCAAAAATTGTCTTTGAGTCCAATGATGTTCTAGAAATCGATGCTTTCAGATTGAAGTAATACATTTCGTTTACTTATTTTGTTAAATAATTGTGTTTAGTTTCGTAAGCTGATATCTTTTTTATTGCTTTTAATATGATTGTAAACGAAGAGTTATAAAGACACTTTTCGCAGCAGTTGTGGTTTTATGAGTTTTTTATTTATTTGATTCCTTATAATTTGTTCCTTTCATATATTATTATTATATTGCATATGTTTTTTTATCTTATATTCATAATTTATATTATTAAAGCAAGTTCTTTTGCCAATGTTTCGTTTTTGCTTTAAGTTATAACTAATTTTATATAAGTCTTTTCTTACTCTTATAGATTCACTTCTATGATCTATACTTCAAATTACACATAACCAATAACATAAGTTTTTTAAAAAACGAAGCTTGCCTTATATAGACATACACAATTTCGTTCAATCATTCATTGTATGACATATAATATTAGAACTACGACTTTAACATTTCTAATAGCTATGAATTAAAAATTATAATTTTTTTTAGTCCACTTACTTTGCGCATGGTGCAGATTATCACCTAGTATAATAGTATTGGAAATTTCAAAAGTAAGTTGAGTCAAAAATCAAATTATGGTCATCTTCTGAGGAAAACCAAATTAATAGATTTTTCAACAACAAAAATAAAATCACACCACACATAATTGCCAAAATTAAGCACAATTGTTTCCAAATAGTGGTAGATAGATGAGAATCGTATCTTGCAACTTGCCCCCATTTCAACTGGGCCATTTTGGCAATGCTGTCATTTGCCTAGAAACGCTGTATGGACAGATGTCAATAATTCATTGGCTTCAAGTAGGACAACTCTCTGCCAATCAGAAATTAGTTATAGAATTTACAGAAAATATTTGTAATTTCTTACACTCGCCCGAAAAAGAAAAACAGAAACGTAAAACCTAAAGTCAAAACAAATAAAAAGGGGGACGTCTCTTTACGTCTCTCAACATTCGCCGTCTTCCTTCCCGTAATATCTCTCGATCGATTTCTTCTCTAATGTCGAGCCGTTGGTTGAGACCTGAGGTACTTTCATCCATCTTTGATCAGAGTCCATCCGTTGATTCTCTTTTGACTACGCTAATAAGTGTTAGATCTGGTATCATCGATTCGCCTCGTGTGTTTCTTTGCCCTGTTCAGGTGTATCCCTTGTTCGCCGCTACAGGAGCTGCGGTTGGGATCTGTGCGTTCTCGTTGATTAGGAACATCACCGGAAACCCTGAAGTCAGGTTTGTATCTCCGTCTTTACATCCTATTAACAGTTGTTTAATCTACTATAAATATTGTTATTTTGCAAAACGGTGTCGTTTGGTCTAGATACTCTGTAAATGAAACAGAACTTAGCCCTAGGAATCACTTCAAAGGCAGTTTCGAAGTGTTTCATAGGAAACCAGTAATGCAGTTCTGTATTAGATTATACTTAATGTGATACAATATTAGAACAGAGGTTGTGTTCTAAAAGTTGTGTTTTTTTTTTCTTTTGGTTTATCTCTGCAGATGTACCAAGGAGAACAGGGCTGCTGGAATATTGGATAACCATGCAGAGGGAGAGAAGTACAAGGAGAATTTCTTGAGGAAGTACGTTCGTGACAAACGTCCAGAAATTATGCCTGGACTCAACAAGTTCTTCACTGATCCTACTTACTGAACCAACATTTTTCTCAAGACTTTCTTGTATTGTTTTCTGGGATTGGGATTTTTATTGAATCTCCTTGTGTCTCTTAATAAATCTCATTTGTCATGTAACCCTCCGGCAAATGGCTACTTCATTATGCTGGTGGCTTATGTTGTCGCTATTAAGCAGAATTACAACTATTTGTATTGAACTGCTCTTTGGATACATAACTGCAGTTTGTATTGACAGGATCTCAATTCTCAAGTTTGTAAACTCAAGCTCTTATTTCATGATTTTCTCATTGTGTTCTATAATACGAAGCACTAGCCATCTCTAAACCAAGGGTCACGGAACAACCATCTTGATGAAGTCTATAATCTAGAAATAAGGTTATCAACGACCAGATTTTGATGTTGACACAGAAGAGACAACCAAACTAAGGGTGTGATTGGTAATATAAATTGAGTAACTTGGAGTAAATATGATAAAAGTAAAGCGGAAAGAATTAATTGTTTATGGTGTTACTCTGATTTACTCTCATCTAGAGTAACAAAAAGTTGAAGAAAACATAACAAAAGCAAGATTCCATTTTCCAGCGCAAATGGTAGGAAATATTTGTTTACCTTTTTCATCCTGATTGGCTCTACTCAAGCTGAATTGGGAGTAAACATTTCTACTATATTTTTTGTTACTCTAATTATGCTATTCAGCCAGACTCTAAGATTACAAATTCATAGTGCACTTGATGGAAAATATTCTCTCTCAAAGAGAAAGGATCTTTAATATCTTTAATGGGGTGCCATTCACCTAAAGGATCATAACCATCCACTTCCTTTTCCACAATTGAAATAATATTATGCAAAATATTTTTTGACATTAAAAACTATTCTATTATTCAGTTATGGAATAATAATTTAAAATATTATGTAGAATTATACATAACTTAGAAAATTTTGAAACATTCTAAATGAAATAATAAGTAACTTAAGATCTACTTAAGCTTATAGAGCGTATAATTCAAAAATATTATTGAAATAATATTAAAAATATATTATCTTCCAATTTTAGGTACTTTTTGTAAAAAAGAGATAAAATCTAAAAAAATGATAAGTTGAATTAAGTTTTAATAGGAGATATATTCCATTTTCTAGAAATGTTATATTTGCTGTGTAGATCATATATAAAAATGATTAAATAAAGCTATTATAGTACATTATATAATATGTAAAATTAATTTATATAGTAACTTATATTTCTATAACATTGTAACAATATATTTGTAGTAAAACAATTATAACATAAAAATCACTTAAAATCTCTAAATAAACTTACAATATTCTTTCTGTTTTAGTTTTGATTTTTCATTTAAAGTAATAAAAATTTGAATTGACTTTCGTGAGAAGGTTTTAAATTTTAATATTTTTAGGAGTGTAACGGGGCTTCTCACTAAATTTATTAAAACACAAAAAGAAATAATAAAAAGAAAGGAAGATGTGGTCTTGTTAAATGAACTCTCAAAAACATTTTGATATTCAGTTATATGTTGTAAATATACTAGTGGTTTAATGTTTTTATTTCAAATTTAATATAAATAATTAAATAATCTAAAAATCTTTTTAGAAAAATTGAATATCTTCCAAACATTGATGTTCAGTGTTCTTTCGGGTATATATGGTTGGAATTTTTTTTTTGTTTTGACCGCAAGTTGGAATTCTTTTTCTTAGAAATCATGATATTTTCTTGCCCAATCTATTTAAGTTTTAAACCATTGGGTTTGGGCGTTAGGGTCTTCAGATCGGGTTTGGAACGGTTCTTTTCGGATCCGGATCCTTCGAGTCCTAAAAATTTGGATCCAATATGTACTTGTAAATTTTCGGTTTGGGTTCGGGTCGGTTATTCTCGGATCCGGATCGGTGATATACCATGGATTTTATCCACTTTCAGCCATGGTATATAAGTGTTTTAAGATATAATTATTATGTTTTAGTGTCTTTTTAGAGCATTTACAGGTCCGGATACGTTCTGGAGAAATATGGTGATTTTGGAGTCTTTTGAGATGCAAAACTGCACAAACGCGTCAGATATTTAGCTATATTTTAGAGCATTTACAGGTTCAGGTACGTTCGGATAGCATGTATTTTGGAGTCTTTTTAGAGCATTTACAGGTTCAGGTACGTTCGGGTCGGTTCTTCTCGCGTCAAATTGTATATTTTTCGGTTTTTGGTTTGCTTCCGGTTCGGTTGTAGATTTTGTTTTCGGTTTAAAAAGTGTAATAGTTCAGTTATTTATGAATTTGTGTTTGGTTTGAATTATTTTTATATTTGGGTTTGGTTCATCTAATTTTTGCAGCTAAAATTTATTAATAGTAAGCTTAGGCAGATTATTTTTTTATTTTTTTTGGGGTCAAACCATACTTGTATTGATCTTAAACATGTTTAAACTTCAACAAAGGAGAATACCGAAAAAAACTATTGAGAGCCAGACAAACAACAATAACAATAACATAAAAGATAGAATAGATCACAAAAAACACCACATGAAATCGTATCACAACGGAGATTTGTATTTTTATTAATTATAGTTACAAATTTATATTTATATTAAAGAGTATACGATGTTTGTGATGTATTAAGTACATAATAGTAATCTTAATTTGTTTTTGTGATATTATAATTAGGAAATGTATTTTCTTAGATTACATTTAAATGTATAAGTATTACATTTTTATATTTTGAACATTTTTATATTTTGATAAAATATGGGTTTAATCTGGAGAATAAAATTTTGATATTCGAAACCACAAAATAAGTTCACACTTCAAAAAACATAAAATGTGTCCACGCCTTGATTCGTTACGTTGAAAGGTACGTGATGGTGGCTCCTCCACCTACCGTAGGGCTTAATTAAGCTTTCCTCGCTCTCGAGCTCATCTTTTTGGTATTCAAACCTAAAAACAGTATGGAGAATGAAGAACATAAAGAGAAATGTGAAAATGTGTTGTTTAGTCATATTTTTTCTTCCTTCAAAAGTGTTATTTGATTGAACGTGATGGTAGATTTATTTATAGGAGGAGGAGCCTGGGACTATAGGTGCATGAACCAACCATGAGGAGGATTAAATGTGCTAATAACTTTTGTCTTGGGTCATAAATTCCCCACTTATCCTATATGTTGGTAAAAATTGGCAAAAACCATGAAGTTGACAAAAGTTTACATTTTCAAATGTCTTGTTAAGTCCAAATTTCTAGGATCGGGAGGATCCGAGCCCGGACACCCAAACGCTCATATGTCTACCTAAAAACCAAAGAGATTTGGGTTCAAGTACTTTCAATTTTCAATTTTTATTTTTTGAATTTTTATTTGTTTTCCATATATTTATAAATTTCCTATTTTTTAATTTTTATCGATTTCTACAATTTCTTAATTTTATTTTTATTTTTGAATTTCTCAATTTTTACTTTTATTTTATTTTTTGTTTTTATTATTTTTTACTTATTTTTCCTTGATTTTTAATCAATTTTTACAATTTATTTCTATATTTATTATAATTTTTAATTTATTTTTATCATTATTATTTGAATTTATGAACTTTATTTTACTTTTCTTGATTTTTTCCTAAATTTGTATCAATTTTAAGAATTTATATTAAAATTTTATTTAATTTTATATGTTTTTATTAATTAAAATAATTAAAAATATTTTTTTAAGTAAACCTCCGCATCACCGTTTTTACGTGCTAATTAACAGTAACCGGTCATGTGCAACAAGTAAATTAGTTTTGATGTTAAATTTGTTATTCAAGCAAGTCTCATTGTTTTTTTTTTTTTGAGCAATACAAATTTTAATATTTAAAGTGTGAGAAATTGAGGTCCAAAGTTTAAAGCGTAAATTTTTGCCAACTTCATAGTTGTTTATGCAATTTTTCCCATAATAATAATACTTCCTCCGTTTTGTTTTATAAGGTTGCCGTTTTCCAAAATCCTCTGTTTGATTATCTATCCCCTCAGACCAAAAGCAAATCATTTGAACTTGTACGTGTAAAGTTTTGATCAAGAAGAAGGCTAAAATAGAGATTATATCATTCGTCTTAAGTTGTGTTGAAATCCACTAAAACTAAAACAGAGGGAGTAATGTATTTTTCTGAATTTTGTCTGACAGTAAATATATAGGACTCACGTATTTTTATTTCAACTGAATTTTCCGGTTCGTAAATTTACGTTAAGCTAAACCGAAAGTTATTGGTAAAGAAAATTTACAAACCGACAATTCCGATCAGAACCGTAAACGGAACAGCTTGACCACGTTTGAAAGGAGTGTTCCCACGTTTGATTTTTGTTTTCTCTAAAGTTTGTGTCTTTGATTTTGTTGTGATTATCAATCGTGTTTCTGATTCTTCCTCCCCTCCCCACCAGTTTATTAGCACTGGACAATCGTCATGGAATCGAAATGATTGAGCTTGATGACGCTACGCTGCCTCCAAATTAGATTTTTGTTTCCGACATTTGTATTGTAATGTTTTTCATTTCCGCTTGGGTCTAAATCTGATGTGTCTCCAGGAGATTCCATGATATTGTCAGTGTTCGCGAGAGTGTTGGGGTGAGATTTGTTTCTTTCTCCAGCTTGCTTTCATTTCTTGAATCTGATCTCTTATGTTGATCGAGTCTGATGGAAATTTGGGTTTTAACAAAAAAAAAAAAAAAAGCTAAGAATCATTTTACAAATTGAGTTTCATTTTAGATTTTGTTCTCGAGTTGAAGCTCATTTCATTACAAAATGTTCATAGGTATTGTGGTACGGATGCAGGAAAGTGCTAAGGACACTTCTCACAGATTCTAAACGAACGAGTATGTCAAATTAGGTACATTTGGATTGTGTTTTGTCTCTAATCTTCATGCTTTTTATGCTTAAAGGTCTATGAGATTTCAGGTATCTGATGATGAGGATGATTCTTTTCAAAAACTGCCCTCTTCCCCAATCTTCAGATTCCTCAAGATTAGGCGCTTTGTCTTTTGTTCTGTGTTTGGGGGCTTAATTCCATTTCCCAAGTAGATTCAGTGATGTACCAATATCTAGGTAAGAATAAGCTATCTTGTCAGTTATATAAGTAGTACATGGACCTTTATGCCAAAGAATAAGCCATCTTGTCGGTTGTTTTTCTCGTCACCAACTCGACCAACTCTTTTTCCGGACGTTGCATGTCCAGGAAATGAATTTCTCTTATTGCTCTGAGACCATTTGATTCGGTTTTGGTAACTAGAAAGAAACAACAATTACATTCAGATAGAACGGTGCTTATAAGCTTGAGAGATATTAGAAACTCTCACCTCCCATGAACATGGTGATCTAATAATCTTAACTTCTTTTTAATTCTCGCAGTTTTTGATACTTGTATACTACTAATGACTACTTGGAATAAAGGACACATTAATCAAGCCCACAATCACTCTTACCCATCAACCACTGGTGATGGGACTTGGCAGTAGCATACGTATCAATATCTGTTACAGAAAGATCTCTTGCTTATGTTGGTATCTTGGTTTTAAATAGCGATCGCTATTGAACGCTTTAGTAGTAGTTCCTAAAGACGCCTATAGCGAAGCTTCACTGATTTTAGACAAACCAACTTGGTTTGTACAAATTAAGGTTATTAAACCGAGACCCTTTTAACATGAAGCTTTGCCGTCTAATATAATCTATCACCAAACCCTAACTCAGTCTACTATATGATAATTCCCTAAAGTTTTCATCAGCTCTTTCTTTGATATTATTCTTCTCTATTCACGGCCTTACAAATCTTCTCCCTAGCTCTTTTCTATCTCGGTTAGTTCTCTATTCTCATATACTATTTTCTCCTATCAAGCAAACATCTATTCTCCTCTCATTCTTCCCTAGTTTCATATTCTTCTCTTATACTATGTATGAGACCAGAGGATCATCCAACAAACTCAATGAATTTGTGGTTTTAATTTCTCCTCTACTGTGTTTTTGCTATTGCCATGTCATAACATGGAGTTATAAATAAAAAAACACGCCACACGCAATTTAAAACCCAGGTTGGTATACTCTGATTATTACATCTTTTAAGGAAACATCAAGAAGTGTAGTGTTTTGACTTAAAGCTTGGAAGGAGGTTTGTACCATCCCCATGGTTCATTAGATATATATTGCGTCACCTGCTTCACACTCAAGTAGTTCTCAAGTCCCCTGCAAGTAAGCAAATGTTGTTTCAATTCAACGCAGAGACAAACAAATTGGTCTTTTTGGGACTTAGTGTATCATATGGACACAATTCGTTTGGTTGGAGACTCTTTTAGTGTGTTGGTACTCTTCATAGTTATAGGCTAGCAATATACAGAAACTTACCATTCTCCTAGTTCACGGCCAAAACCACTGCGTTTGGTTCCACCCCATGGAGCTTGACAGAAACATGGCTGAGAACAGTTGACCCACACAATACCCGCCTCGAATGCCTGAAAACACAATGTTCAGGATTCGTAAACTGAAGATATGAAATCCAATCATGAGATGCGTCCAGTTACTCATGTTTTTTTACTAATAGTAAATATGATACCTTACTAACGCGATCACACCTCTCCAGATCATTTGATAATACAGCGCCTGCTAATCCATATCTGCAGAGATAAACAAAGTCGAGCATAAAATGTAATACACTTATTAGTGGTTCTTGGTGATGATAAGAAGAAATATCTAAACTCACTGGGAGTCATTTGCCAGCTGTATTGCCTCATCCTCAGTGGAGAATGTTTTGACACAGAGAACAGGACCAAATACTTCATCTCTCCAGATTTCCATTGAAGTAGTCACATTTGAAATTATAGCAGGTTCAACAAAATAACCCTTTTTTAAATGCTGCAGAAATAAATAAAAGAATATTAAGTGCTAATAGTATTTGGACATACATAGCAGATTAGTCTAGTTCTGTCATGTACCCCAGGACGAGCTCCTCCGCAGAGGACAGTTGCACCTTCCTTCCTAGCGTTTGAGACAAACTTCACTACTCTCTCGTACTGCACGAGTTTAAGATGTAAGACTTAGCTAAAAGTCGTTCTTGACTAACCCCAATTGACAGATAAGAAGGTTTTGGGGGGCATGAAGTGCTGGTTCTTGAGAATATCAATTTATATTACCTGTCCTTTGCTGACAACAGGACCAAGCCTACAGCCTTCTTCAAAAGGATCTGAAATCTTAATGTTCTTTGTCCACTTTACCAACTTGTCCAAAAATTCGTCAGCAATCTTTTCCTGGTATTTCACAGGAATTTTATTTTCATCAAAACAACATTACTAGACGTCTAGTGAAGCTTCTCTATCCTACATTTAAGATTTAACAGTGGGTTCCAAGGTTTTACATTGACAACCACTTATACTAATTTACATTCTATTTGAATTGCAATCTTACCCCAGAAATGAAAAAAAGAACAACAACTACTGAACTGTGTATTAATTTTTCCATTGCAGATTTCATGTAAAGGAAAAGTTAAGAAATGTCTTAATATTTGTTGCTTCTTTCAGGATTAGAATTATTCATTTCCCATAGCAAACCTTTAATTTTATTGCAAATAACATAGTGCTTCTATAGAGCAGCTATGGGTGGATGCAAAATTATGTGTTTCAGGATATCTATCACATATAAATTAGGTAAAATAACTGTAATCAGAGACTACAGCAGATCCTATGCTCACTTACATGCACGAGAAGTCGAGATGTCGCACTGCAAATCTGACCGTTTGTCCAGAAACAACCAAACATAGTCCATTCCACAGCTGATTAGAACAAAAACGTCGACACTAATTAAACCAATAGTTAAGAATACATATAGCATCGTTCCCTTAAGGTTCCAAAAGCACTAACCTTTGTCAATTTCGACATCATCAAAGACAATGATAGGGCTTTTCCCACCAAGCTCCAAGGAAACAGGCTGTGGAAAAAAAAAAAGAAGATTCACACTCAGACCCCGAAAAATTATAGGTAAAAAAAAACAGATAGATACATGGAAAAAGAAACAACGACACTTGGACTTACTTTAACCAATTTGGCAGCAGAAGTCATAATGTTGCTTCCAGTTGCCGTGCTTCCAGTGAAAACAATCTGGTAAAGGCTAGAATATCAATACTTCAACTAACCATAAAAATCCAAGTACAAATGCTCTCTATCCTCAATAGTTCGACTTTCTGGATACTCGTAAAGATAAAACTGACTATGGTAAGACCTTGTCAACGTGTGGATGCGATGCCAATGGAGCACCTGCTTCAGTTCCTAAACCAGTCAGAATATTAAGAACACCAGGTGGCAGACCCACCTCGCGGCAGATATCAGCGAGCTCCAAACATGTCCTGATGTAAAACCACATTAGATTGGTGAAGTAATAGAAGGCTAAATAGGGTTTCAATAGAAATCAAATACGCACACGGAGGCCAACTCAGAAGGTTTCAGTATTGCCGTGCACCCAGCAGCAAGTGCAGGAGCGACTTTCCAAACAGCCATCAGTAACGGATAATTCCTTCAAATGCAAATATAAATTATTAGCTGCCTAATACGTGGGGTCGTCTTTTACATATTGTATAGAAAGGGAGAAAGAGCACTTGAACTTGATATGTCAAAAAGATTAAATTTCACATGTATACAATGATTTGAGGGGTTTGTCACACCATAAGAACATGACATACCATGGAGTAATCAGCCCAACTACACCAATGGGTTCCTTGAGAACGTAGCCCTTAAAAGTATCTAAGGGAAGAGAAAGAGGAGCCTTCTGCTTTGCATCTAAGCCTTGAGCTAGGTCAGCATAATATTCAAAACATCCAGCAACATCATCCTGCAAGGGTTACAAGCAACCAGGGTCCAGGTATAACATATAAAA
This sequence comes from Brassica rapa, assembly GCF_000309985.2. NCBI lineage: Eukaryota > Viridiplantae > Streptophyta > Magnoliopsida > Brassicales > Brassicaceae > Brassica > Brassica rapa. The sequence continues at coordinate 16,802,440 of NC_024800.2, forward strand.
CCACAAAACCGCAGAAGGTTCACAAGAGGAAAGCGAGAATACCATGTCCCATGCTGCTTCATCTAGAGGTTTACCGCAATCAATAGCCTCAAGATTAGCTAGTTCAGACTTCCTCTCGGTTACCTAGAGATAGACGCACGCAGATGATATCAGCTTAGCAATATAGATTTGGTAAAGGTGATATCAATACCTTAGCTGCAATAGCACGTAAGTATCTGGCACGAACAGCCCCGGATGCTTTAGACCAATCCTTTCCTTGGTTTCTTGTAAGTGCTTTCCTTGCAGCTTCCACCGCGAGCTCCACATCCTCAGAAGTTGCAGCTGGGATGTAACCTATAACACCACAAAAGAGAGAGAGAGAGATCTGTAAGGTCCTCCAAAGATCAAACGCGAAAAACAGCTTCTAAGCCCAGTTCATAGTGTACAAGAAACACAGAAGCTAGATGAATTTCAAATCTCTCTGAGTATACATTAGACTGGCAGATTCTTACTACTAATTTCAGCTTATTGAATCAAAACTCGCAAAGTTCATTCGTGAGAAGAATAACACAACGAAACATAAATAAGACTTGATGGAGAAGAAAAGGTACCGATGATGTCCTCCGTGGCGGGATTGACAACAGGGAGTGTTTGACGGCGAATGGGCTCTGTCCATTGACCGCCGATGAAGAGCTGCCGTCGCGGCACCCTAATCGCCATACTCTGCTTCTTTCTTTTGTGTTGGTAAATGGATTTTTTTATGTATAAGTACTTTAAATAAGTGTTTTTTTTACAGCTAAATAAGTGTATTTTAATTAAGGGATAAATAGAATATGTTAATTACACTCTTATAAATAAATAATTAATTATGCATTTGGTGATAGATTATTACATGTTTTCTCTTAATTTAAAATGTTTTCAGTTTCTTAGTGTAAATTTATTTATGTGTTATATACTACTATTTTATTGTTAACTAAATTATATTTATATAAGTAAATAATATTTAAAATATATTAAAGAAATTAATAATTTTATCACGTCATCTAATGACAAAAGTGGAGGAAGTATGATTTTTGTATTAATAAATAACACTAAAACTTTAACTGGGAAGGAAACGGATCTGGCACACCAATCGAAGAATATCTTTTAGTTTTCTAACTTTATAATAAAATTAAAGAAAAAAAGATTTTGAAATATACTTGTGAATCTTCTTCACATGATCAAACAAACCTAATCTGTCCAAAAGATCACAAGAAGAATCCAAAACAAATAATATTCGATTTCATCATATCTGTTCGATGATTATACAAAACCCATTATTATTTAATGCGAAATCGAAACGCAAAAGAAATCAATTCTTCTTGGAGGTGGTTTTGGTATACTTGTCTTTGACCCAGCTAAGACCCAACGACGTTCCTGTCTTCACTTTCTTAAACCCCGAACTCGCCGCCGCTTTCGTCTTCCCCAGTCCAGCCTCCATCTTCTCTTTGTATTTACCCGACCCACCACCTCCGCCGCTGCCGCTTTTACCGTCCTCGGTTGTTTTCGCCGTAGACTGATTGTTGTCCCACAGATCTGCCCAAGAATCTTTCTCCATACTGTATGAGACGAGAGAGAGAAAGATTTGATTTATTTTTGTGGAGAGAGATTTGATTAGATGAGAAAATGTATCTATTTAATTGATGAAATTGTGATTAATACAACGAAGTCATGCTTTTTTATTAGAAAAATAGGGTTGGTAGGACGGATTAATAACCAAAAAATACATAAATATATAATTAATGTTAATGAGTATTTGAAAATGTTTAGCTTACCTAAATTTACGGCGATATTAATTTGTATTGTGTATGTTTTGTTATTGTTATCATAGATTATGATTATCTTAATATTAACATGTTCATGAATACATAATACTTTTACATATCTTCTTTGTTTATTCTATTGTAATTATGATTGTTTTGATAATTAGTAAAATATTTTTTTTGTACAAAAATATTGGATTTTTTTCCTTATGATTTTTTTTTAATTTATATATTTGATTTTATATTATTAACTATGTGCTAATATATTATTTTAGATTGATGTCAAATGTTTTGTTAGTTCTAAAATAAAATATTGATCAAACACAAATTCTGGATTATTAAATTTTACCAGTAAATTTGGTTTAAAACAATAAGATGAAGAAAATGTGGAATACTTAATAAACATTTTAAAATTATAGTGTTAAATTTTGTTATTGTTATCATAGACTAACAATATTTTATCAAATGTAAATAAACTTTTATATTAATTATGTTTATTTGGTGAATCACAACTTACTATTTTTACTTCATGGTAAATCTTTTGTATAAATGAGAAAATTTAGTTTTAAAATTTTATTTATATTAACGTTTGAAAATTTTATTTATATTAATCTCAAAATAAGTTTCTATTATATGAAATGAAAAAGAGTTTGAATTACTTTTCTTTTATTATGTTTGGCAAACTTTACTTCTATATAAGATTTGAAACATTTTAGGGATCAAAATTTCATATAAGTAAACACATCAGAACAAAAACAATTTTTTTCAATAATGCACCTGAATTTATTATTATTATTTTACATAAATTTCATAAAATCGATGATTAATAACTGTTTTAAAACAGAAACCGTTTAAAATTTGTCTATGCATTATTAAATAGTAAAAATATTAAATTATAAAATAATATCCGATTAAGTGAGAAAAGGAACTTTATTTATTTAGCTTAATATTAATTGGAAGTGACATATTATTATTAGTTACCAATAATTTAATTATAGAAAAATTATTGATATGTACTTTGATATTTCTTAGAAAACTTATTTATTAAGTAGTTGAAAAAAAAGAAACAAAATAATAAGAATTTGTCAAATTATATTATGTTTTTAAAATAAAATAAAAAGTAAAAATAAAATAAAAAATAGAATAGTATAAATATTTTTTTAACATTGTTAACGCCGTCATCAAAACAATAAATCCTAAATCCTAAACATTATACCCTAAAAACTAAACTTTAAATTCTTGGATAAATCCTAAACCCTTGGGTAAATCTTTAGGTAAACCTTAGATCTTTGGGTAAACCCTAAATCTTTGGGTAAACTCTAAACCCTTTCGTAAACCCTAAACTATAGGGTAAATCCTAAACCCTAGGATTTAGGGCTGAGATTTAGAGTTTTGCTTACGGCGTTTAGGATTTAGTGTTTAGTGTTTATGATTTAGAGTTTAAGATTTATCCAAGGGTTTAAGATTTAATGGTTAGACTTTAGGGTTTAATGTTTTACTGACAACATTAATAATGTTTAAAAAAAACTCATTTTATTGCAGCTAGTACTATTTTTAATTTATTTTTACGTTTTTGATTTTAAAAACATAAAACTTAGCAAATTTTTGTTATTTTGGTTTTTCTAAAAAAAAAATTAAATATGATATGATAGGCTATAATTGGTTGGTGAACCTACGCTCTCGGGGGTAAACCAAAAAAAAAACTCTTCTTAGAATGTGTAGATGTTGTTTTTCCAAGTTTGTTCTAATATAATTTTGATAACATTATAATAAATAAGTCTTATTTGGCGTTGGAATTCTGTAAATTGAAACACAATTATGGATAAACTTTTTTCTAATCAAATACAACGCATGATAGTGTATGAACCAAAAATTCTTTTGAAAAAAATAAATTTAAATATATAGAAGGAAAAAATATTAAAAGCTGCAATTAGACATGAACATTCTTTTTTAGAATTTTTGGAGAAACAAATGTATGTTATGATTCCTGAGAGAATTTTAATTTTTGTTTTTACCGCAAATTTCATATCATTATTTAAATTTATCTTTAAGAGATAACTATTTTCATAAATACTTTAAATTTCTGAAAAACTAAAACTGACAATATAAATCTTTTAAAAATGTTTAAAATCATTTATAAAATATTTATAAAGGTTCATAAATTCAACCCCAATCCATAAATAATCTACTAATACTAAAAGGAGTATATCCTTTATACTTATAGACTTACTTTTTATTTTTAAAAATTAACTGAGATACTAAGCAGCATAACAAAAAAAAGGAAAACCATAGGAATAATTCATGAAAACTTTCTTCCTCTCTTAAGCTATGTCAAGTCCAAAAGACGGAGAAAAACATGTGTAACGTCCACATTGCTGGAAACTAACTCCTCTGTTGTTCATGTGAGCTAGACGACGGCCATTGGTTTTTGTTGATATACTTATGGCAGAAAAGATACAGCCAAGACCTTAAATGACATGGTAGGAAGGTCAGATCCATTTACTTATCTCATCATCACTTTTTTCTTCTGACCAGACTTCTTCTTTCTACTGAGATATGAATTGCCTTCTATGTTGAAAGTTTTTTACTTTGATAGCACTCGCTTGCTCGTCTCCATATAACTGAAGAGAAACAATGTTCTAAACTTTGCACATTAGCTCAAGCTGTTCAAGACCAATTCCAGGATCACCGGCTGGAGCTGCATAATATTTTGGATTTTCAACACCTGAGGACACCAGCTAAGGTATATAAAGACTTTTTACTCCACATAAATAACCAGATAATGCAGAGCACACACACATACAATAAGCATGAATTACCTTGCTAGCACGTTCACACCCCATATCCATGAAAAGATTAGTAGCCTAGGAAAGAAAATAAAAGAGCATTCGTTAATCAGTAAGAAGATCTATGTCACATAAAATGGATAGAAAGTTTGAGAGAGAAGAATAAAGTTTGAAAGTCTATTGAATCTCACAGTAAAGGCTTAAAGTTTACAGATAAAATGACAGTATGTGCAGAAGCATATAGTTAGAGGTACTCAGTGTTAGAAGAAAGCATACACAAAGCACATTCCAAGAACACAAATCCTATTAAAACGAAAACGCTTCAAATATGCAAACCCAAATTTGGAAATGTAGATGAAACGAAGTACTGAGCTAGGTTTGCTATCACTAATGGAACCATTAATTACAAACCTTTTTAGAATGCCCATGACAGAGATCACAGAAGAAACACTCAACTGGAGTGCACCTTCCCATAGATTTGCAATTGAGACGACCTTCCCATAGATCTGCGATTGAGACGACTTTTTTTAAGCCCTTCCATGGTATCAAACGCATTGGAAAACATCAGATGATGTACCTCCGAAGTTGGAAACAGTACGTATGGTAGCATTAGATAGGCAACAAAGTCAGTGTTTCATTAAAACCGTCTTAGTTCTTACCTCTTTGTGAACTCACTGATTTCAAGGAGATCGGTGTCAAAGTAAAACTTTGTTGCTGGTGCGGAGTTGAGATACAGGTAACGTAGAAAAATTCAAGAGTTTTAAGAGAAAGTGTATTAGGCAAATATATATACATATATCTGTATTAGTTAAAAAAGAAAACAAACACACGACTCTTAAAGGAGAGGGGAAAAAAGCTTAAAGTAGATGGCTACAATACTGAGGTTAGTGTCAATATAATAGGAATCTTTTTAGTACCTCTCAGAGATGCAGAACATAAAGGAATTAGGTTGTTGTTTTATGGTAGTCTTGAATGAGAAACACATGAAGTATGGCTTCCAGCTTATATGAATTACACCAAGTGGTGGACGGGGCCTCCGGAATCTTTCTACATGGGAATGGTTTCTAGTGGAATGTAGAGATATTATTTGAAAATAATATCCATGCATCCTCTGATTTCCTTTGGTAGACAAAATAAGTAGACTAAGTAAACATTTTGCTGCTCCGTGACATATATATCCACAGTCTTTGACTTGCTATGACATTATTCCACCTACACCGAAAGTACTTCTGTCTCTCTCTCTCTCTCTCTCTCTCTCTCTCTCTCTCTCTCTCTCTCTCTCTCTCTCTCTCTCTCTCTCTCTCTTCTCCGTTTTGGGTTTTTCTTATTTTACTTTCCTCATCACGTCATTGTGCATCTACAGTTTTAGAAAGCAACTGAAGAGAAAAGAATAGTTGGTTTAATAGTACATGACTATCAATTGCTCCTAGAATCAGCTTCTCAGATGTAACGGCAGCAAACATATTCGAAAGTAAAGAATCTTTCTTACCGATCATAAGGAGCAGCTGGAATGGCTGACTGAAGTATGATTCAGCTGACGGTATGTGTTTGATCTTTGATGCTCGATGCTCGTTTTTTGCTGCATGAACTGAGTTATGTCGTTGAGAACCATCCGTCCAACCAGATTCACCAATGGAATCAAAGGAACCTCAATAGACACATTAACATCTAAGCTCCTTTCCTCCAAATCAATTCAAAGATCCATAACTATCACAGCTTTTTCAGTAGACTTCAAGACAGTTTTTGACTCTCTGAACGAAGAACCTTTAAGGCATCATTGCTTTGTAGGCTTCTGTAGCTATTCTCCTAGGAAATAATAAATAATAATTTCAAATAAACTAAAATTTTGCCGGAGAGGTAAGCATCACCTCAGATGCTCGAGCTTTGACATACATAAGAACAAAGAGAAATAAAAACATGGGAAGATACAACAAATAATCTTGGAAGAGAACATACAGAGATAGAGAGAGATCCGGAAGAAACCCTAACAATGGGTTTGATCTTCTATCTTTGTTTCAGAGATTTGTTCATGATTTCGTCGCCCATACTCTCTACAAAACACACACCCAAACCTAAAATAAAAAGGTAAATCAGATAAGAAAAACAAAAGGAAAATGAGCAGTGTATGATATTATTCAACTTACTGCTCATATTAACATCATATTGGAATGATAACATTGGTTATGCTGCAGAAGCCGTTAGATCCGGGCCCCGATCCTCCTTCGTCGAGAACGGCGCGGATCTCCTCCGCGCGGCGGAGGTACTCGGTGAATTTCTGGGTGATAGCTTCTCTGATCTTGGGGTTCTTCTCGAACGGCTTGCTTCACGTACTCGATCGCTTGTTCCTTGAAATTGCTGTACATCGCTTCTTAGGCTTTTACCAATTTTCTCCACTCGATTCTCTTCTACTTCAAGGATCGTAGATGAATTTGAGCAGAAGATCGGAGAGGATTTATTGGGAGGAATTTAAGAACTAATGAATCTAAAGGAACCGATGAAGAGAAGAGAAGCCAGATTTGATGTTGAAGACGAAAAGGTCTACGAAAACAAAACCGAGCCTTAACCTGTAAAATGATGAAACACCCCTATTGGCTGATTTTAATAGCCGACGTGGCATGCTTCTCTGTTGAGGATATTCAACTTTTAGTATTGTATAGATTATGATTACCTTAATATTAACATTGTTCATGAATACATAATACTTTTACATATCTTCTTTGTTTATTCTATTGTAATTATGATTGTTTTGATAATTAGTAAAATATATTTTTTTAGTACAAAAATATTGGATTTTTTTTCTTATGATTATTTTTAAAATTTATATATTTGATTTTATATTATTAATTATGTGCTAATATATTATTTTAGATTGATGTCAAATGTTTTGTTAGTTCTAAGATAAAATATTGATCAAACACAAATTCTGGATTATTAAATTTTACCAATAAATTTGGTTTAAAACATTAAGATGAAGAAAATGTGGAATACTTAATAAACATTTTAAAATTATAGTGTTAAATTTTTAGACAACTTCTCTTGATAAAATGTCATGACGAAAATAAAGAATTCAGCTTTATTAATTGTGTAACATTATTATTTTTATTTTATTTTGAAACTATTATTTTTCATATTGTATTAGTTTTAATTGTTTATATCCTAAATAAGAGGTTCGGTTGGATGATTTTTTTTTAATGTGCGGTGCGGTGAGTGTCTTTTTATTAGTTAGCAGGTGTTATTTGTCGAGAAGAGAGTATATGTTATGGGAAATAGACGACAAAGACAAAATATGTTATGGGAAATGTGTCTACGTTGTGTGAGTTTAATCTGATCTTGTTTTAATAATTTGTAATTGTATTGTATATTTTCACGTAATGCAATTTATTTTGAAAGTCTTTTCTCGAAGCACCCATTTTCCATGAACTCATACACCAAGTACCTATATGCAGGATACGTACGAAGGAGAAAAAACCCTCTGAGGATTGTCTTGAGCAGCATCAGGTTTCAAGATCTTAATGGCAACATGGGTGTAATCAAGTGTGCCTTACAGGTCCGTATCCCCCTTAATTTTCTTACTTTTCTGTTGCTACTTGCTCGTGAATCAATTAGTGACTTCTTCAATATTATCTATATAGTATCTTTTGTAGCGGACATCCTTATATGCGAAAGCATTAAATGAAAGAGCATACTCTATCTTAGCACCACTACCCCCAAGAGTCATCATCTCCATCTTTTCGTTTACCAGTATCAAAAATTGGACATATTCTACTTTTTTTTATGAGCTCTACATGCTTGAATCCAAATCCAATGTGCACTGAACCCAAAACAGATACATTTATAGCATTCTTGTTCCTCCTGTTCAAGTTTGTATAACATAATTATAAGTTGTTAATTCACCCAAGAGAATCTAAAGTAGGATTTGAAACCATCTCGTGTTGCTTATAATGAGAAGTCATTCCATTATTTGTATTTGTCATGTCACTTGTTAGTCTTTACACATATTTATAGAGTTATCTCGTTTTACAAAACTTAAAACAAACACTTGGTAATTTAGGTTCACTTAACTATTCAAATATATTCTTATACTAGTGGTTTGTCCGCGCGTAGCGCGGAGCGGTTGTAAATTGAGTTTGCCTTTGATTGGGTTATGTTTAAAAAAAATTAGTTACGTTGGTGTTTACTGATTTGTTATTTTGGTATTGCGTGTTTTTTTTTGTTACTGGATTGTCTTATCCTTTCGTATTTGTGTGATTGTTATATTTTTATTAAGAGTGAGTACTTCATATTTGATGTAACAGTGTTAAGTTTATTTGCAAATTATAGTGATGGATTAACATATTATGGCAAGATTAATTAGTGGAATGAAAATTTGTAAAAGAAGTAGAGTGAGCCACAAAAGGGTTTGGCTGAGGACTAAATTTTTAAACTCCCAATTAGGAAAGGGGAAGAGTTCAAAGGCATTAAAACATTGCATAAGGTTTAAGAAACCAAACACTTCGTGTGATTTATGAAGCACGGGGTGTTGTCCATTTTGAGATTTCTTATGGCCATTTGTTGGTTTTGTTACGGGAGTATACTTATGTGTATAAGACTATACGATGTTGGGTAATTTTTTTTATAAAATTCTGTGGTGAAGGTGTAAAGTTTCTTTTTAATTACCTAACGCAGGGGTAGTGATTGGATGTTCATATGTGGGATTTTCATATGTATTTGAGTTATTATTTGAACCAATGTTTTTTTTTCTGCCTTGTTATGCATACATTAATTTTGAAGTTCTTGTCATTATCCATTAAGCACCGACTTTATGCCATAATTTTCATTTGATTTGGTGCTTGAATTTTGATGCATATATATCGTGTGTTTCTACTCTCTTTTTTTTTTTAGCTGGGTAGTATTTATTGTGTGGTTGAGATTCTTTGGAAGCTTAACTTTTTAATATATTACTACTTGGTTATCAATTTTATTAAACGTAGTTATATTCGGTTTAATTCTTGTACTAATTTTTTTTTCATTTACCGTTGAACTTAAATATCTTCTAGGCAAAAAAAATGTTCTAGTCATTCTGTATTTTGAATTAACCAACACAGACTATAATAATTATAAAAATTTGAAGGTTAAGAACTAACAATTTGTATTTTGTGTATGAAAGTTTGGGTCTCCTTGTACGGCTTTGGACTCTGAATTGTTTGTATTATTTTATATTTTGTGGCTTTGAAATTTTTTGATAAAAATTTTGAAATAGCAAAATTTATAAATCAGAATTCTGCGTCATAACATACTAATGTCTTCCTCTTCCGTTGTTGAGTTTTGAGATTTAATAGAGACAGCGTGTTGAGATGCACATATAATACCTGAAACTTTTACTGTATGTTAGGATTTATGGATTTTACCCACAATGTTAATATGGACTGGATGTAGTCTTATGGATTAGCTATGGCCACCCCCTGTCGATATTTTTTTCTGAACGTAGTTTTATAGTTGATGTAGCTCAAAAACCTGTTGTTGTAATGTATCTCTTCCAGACACAAGTATAAATAAATAAACCATAAAATAAAGCTGGAGGTGGTAGATATAATTAAGAAATATATTTTTGTTTTTAAGTGCTAATATTGAACATCAGGTGGTGCGACATAAATATTGTTTGCCTATAAAGATTTGTAGAACAAAGTTTATAATGACCATCTTAAACCATTGCATAAGTAAGAAACTGATTAACATTGTGGGTAATGGCCAATTAAATGATGTAAATTAGTGTGTAATTGATTAAATTTGTAGAAAAAAGTTTGTAATGGCCAATTAAATTATGTAAATTAGTGTGTAATTGATTAAATTTATATATTAAATGTCAGTTTTCTAAAGTAATAACTTTTAAATATTATAGATTTTAACTAAAACTGATTACATTTTGAAACATATAAAGTAATCTATAAACTAACTCTATATAGATATGAGGACAAAATTATAAAGTGGTCTCACCTTAAATTTCTCTCATTCTCATTCTGTGCATTCCTAATTGGAAGAAGATAATCAATATTAATATTCTGTTACTCTCACTATATTAGAAATGGTCGAACCGTAAACCAATTAAGGATGATGTAAGGAAGACATAAAGATGTATTTCCAGTTATCACAAATATATAATCAATTGACAACAACTTCATTATGTCCAGCGTAGGACAACGTAGAAGAGTTTCCGTACCTTCTAATATTATAATATCTCACTATATTTGTAGCTAAATCAGTTTTCTCTAGCATAAATACTCACTCCATTCTTGGAGTTTAAGCTTTTCTATATGATGATATTAGTAGTTTGATCCCAAAAAAAAAACGGTCGAACTGTACATTGTAATTGGAGAAAGAAAACAAACAAAAATCAACCGAAGAATTTTAAGGTATATGAAACAAAGATTGGAAATAACAATTCTTTGCAATTAAAGAATAAGACAATAAAATTGTAAAAATAAAAAATAAAACAAAAAAATATACACAGAAAGAAAGATTTAGTAAAATAAAATCATAATATAGTTTCCATAATTGATTGTGCTCAGTTACACTAAAAATCTAAATTTACAACATACACAATTTTATTTACATATTTAAACCTATTATCTAACTAAAATGATTCTAAAAAAAGTGCCAGCATGAAGAGTTAGAAATATACGATAAAATATAATACATAATGTTAAAAATACATTATCACTCATCACTAAAAAAACATGTTAGTAGTAATAAAAATGAAATGACAACACATTTATTAAAACCATAGAACGACACGCAACAAGGTGTTATTAAATATACAAACTAAAAATTAAATATGCTCAACGCAAACACACATAAAAATGAGACATCATATTTGGATATATTTAAATAAATAATTTTAAAATTTAAATATATTACATTCTTGATAATTTTAAAAGTACTTAAATAGAAACTAAATTATTAAAAAATTAATGTACAAATAAAACTAAATCAATATTTTGTAACCTCAAATAATAAATGAATAAAAAATATATTATGTTAATAAAATAGATTTTAGATTTTAAAGACTTCTAATTTATGTAATATTACAAAATTCAAAATTTGTTTATTACAATTAATATTTTACAAAATTCAAAATTTGTTTATTACAATTAATATTTTACCATTAGATATATTAAAATAATATTCTAGATCGATATTCAATTGTCAGTTTTCAACTATTACACGTAATAAAATATTATTAATTACGCTTCGTTTTTTGAAAAGAGGGTTTTATATTTTAAGTAATTTATTGGAATACTTTTTCTTTTCGTGAATTAATTCGAGATGAGATTCTGATCTTTTAAACTAAGATAATTTATGTTCTATACATAATTATATTTTTTTTACATAACTCTAAAATTTCGGACTTGATTCTTCATATTTTATTAGTTAATTGTGTTACATATAATAGAAATATTTACTTTAAACTAAAAATATAAAAAAATCAAATTTAAAAATTAGTTATATATAATTTAATATACAAAAATTCACATACAAATAAAAATGATAAATGTAACAAATTTAAATATATTATCCGTGCGTAGCGCGGAGAAAGAATCTAGTTTTAATAATAATGATATAGATGGTTTAAGAATTTTAATTTTATAAAAGTCAGTTTTAAACCACTAAAATCCGAATATTAGCCGGTTGAATTTAATAATAAGTACTAAACCGGGTAATCTAATTGTTCGACTGCGAGCAATGATGGTCAGTCGATGAAATCCGGTGTCCCAGACTTCCCAGTCATAATTTGGTTCAGTTGGGAAATCTAACGGTTCAATTGTGGGGAAATATGTACGTTATTAAAGTACATGGGCTATCATGTAATAATTGTTAAATGGAATGGTTAGTCAATTGCATAATCTAACGGTTATACAGGGGCAAATCGGTAAAAGGGACAAAAAGGGGCTTCTATGCAAAATAATGCATAGACGGTGGTGAGTCATTCCGCAGTTCTGTAGTGTTAATAAACCCTGAACCTGAACCTCTTTCTTTCCCCGGAAATTCAAAATCAATTTTGGGGGTTTTCACGAAGATCGTCGTTTCGTTCTCGGATTATGCTGTAGAAATTCCCAGTTCGATTGCACGATGATTACTTCGAGGGATGTCCATGAGGTCGTCTGGAAGCTCTCGTCGGATAAAGCCAAGACTCGTGAAGTAAACTCTTCGCTTTACCTTCTCTTAATCGCCTGAACGGCAGAGACACGATTAGTTTTATGTTTTGTTTGGAATCTCTGTGTTTTCTTTGTGCTTTTCTCATAGGTACGTCTGGGTTTGAATGAAATAAATGCAATGACGATTGTGAAACAATAGCACCCTTATTAATCTGCAATACGTCTCGGTTTCTATAATAGTCTCGAGTAGGGTTGTGTTGTCTTCGCTACAATTATATTGCAGTTGAAATTAGGTTTCGTATTGCTAATGGTATTTTGTTTACTTTCTTGATTGATCATACTGCTGTTTTTTAAATGTTTGAATAAGTAAGCCACGAATATGGAGCAGCAGTGACTAGAAACTAGAAAGTTTATGTCTCGTTTATCTATCCATGATAACTAGGGCCCCCTTCAACCTCAAGTTTCTCTTACATATTTCAGGATGGAGTCAAGTTATTGAACACGTGGCTCGAAGGAGATATGTCAATTAACTTCTGTAGCTTTCTTTCGCATAACACAGCCAAGCTTAAGTTGGACCAAATTCCAAATGGTAGGTAGCCATTGAAAAAGGTGAGATACTATTATTGATTAAATCAAGATTTGAAGTTAATCCCGCTCCTTTCTTGTTCTTGCAGCTGAAACGTGGCCCTTTTTGGTTAAAAATCTCCTTCAATGTGTATCAATGGAGGTGTCAGGTAGTAAGAGACGGATACCCAAACCCACTTTTGCCAAGGCGCTTCGAGTTGTTATTCAGAGAGCGGAAGAAACCAAGTTTCCTGGTGAGGAATATAGTCATGTTTTTTTTGTTTTAGTCCGAAATAGAGGAATATGCTTTAAATGTTACCTTTAATTAGTTTGTGCTTCCAAAGACGCTGTTATCAAGCCTCTGGGTCAAAACTAGTATTTGCTATCTGAATTTGAGTGTTTCCTGTTGTTACTGGAACCGGATAATTGCTCCATGTTTCTTTATATTAGACTATCTTAGAACGTGAACATTGATGTAATATGGTTTTGTGGAACTGAATTCCGTTAGGTGTTCATCTTGTTAATACCCCCCCCCCCCCCCCCCCCCCCCCCCCCCCCTACCCCCCCCCCATGCGCATTTGTTTCCTGCATGTCAGTTATTTTCTCATATAAATGTATCTTTATGCCTTACTCTTTGATGGTAGATTTTCTTTCATTATCAAGATTTCATCTTGTTCGGTGCTTATGTAACTAATCTGTTCTAATGTCTCAGGTGTACTCTCTCCTTTGCTATCTATGGCCAAAACCATCTTTACACATGTACATGATATTTTGAGCAATACACCTAGCTTTCATTCAGAGTATGGGATCATACTCCGCCATCTTTTGGAAATTAAGGAATACCGTTTCCAAATGAGGAAGCGTACATATTCCAGTGAGTTCTCTAAAAGTCTAAATATTCTAATTGTCTAGTCTTTTCATGGATATAGTGTGTATGCTGGTATGATGGTGTTGGATATCTTTTTAACATAATGTTTCTGCAAGATTTGGTGATGTTATACCTAGAAAGGGCGGAAGCAGGGTTTTGGGAGAAAAACAGTGGTCAACATAGCCAGAAGGAGGAGGCGTTTCGTTGTATTCTTACGCTTCAGTCACTTTTAGAGAACCCCCCAGGAGATTTCTCTGATGACATTCGAAAAGAAATTGTGAATGGTCTCATTCACATCTTCTCTTCTGCAAGGTTAGATTTTATTTGTTACACAACGTCTCACTCGTATTTGTACTCTCCTTTGAAAACAATATTAAAAGTTATACTAATTTACTATAACCTTTTTAGAGATGAAGAAAAGCTCTCACGCAAGCTTATTGAATGTGTAAATTCGTTCTTGCTGAAGGATGGTCCTAATATAGGCTCCTTGTCATTGGAAATTCATAATGCGGTCCAACAGTTTGTGTTCCGTTGCTGGTTAACAACCCATGATAAGAACCTTAAGGTATTTTTTTTTGTGGTAGCCCTATGTTAAACACGTGATTTTGTTTCTTCTACGGCTTCGGTCTAAGTCATTTTTTTTTTGTTTTCTTGTTCTACCTTTCAGGAGATACTTGCTTTTTATGGAAGGCTACAGCTAAATTTGACAAGAGGATCTAGTGAATCTAGTTCTCTGTTGGAACAACTTTTGAACGTGGTTACTCGTGAACTGGATCTTGGTAGTTCATCAAGTTCTGCATCATGGTATATCTTTTATCTGTCTTCTCTTCGAAGAATGACTTCTTTAACTTCAACACATCTCGTGAAGTTATGAAATTTCTAATTTTAAAATATATAGGGGTGATTCAACCAAGGATGGGACATTGAGCAGCTATCAGAATAGCTTGGTTGAGTTGGCTGCACATGTGCTCTACCGGGTACCTGTTTATATTCACTTTACTTTGTATACAAGTTCAACCAACATTTTCTTTGATTTCAACAGTGTCTGGATTTTGCTTCATCTACCTTCAGCACTATTTAAAATTGATTTGCATTATGATTTTTTGAAGTATTTTTGTTCGGCACTGAAGTTTGATTTTGTATACTCCGAGAATCGTTTTATCCTTCTCGAGTACAGCCAATTGAATCCCATCACATAAATGCGTGTTTGGTCACCCCTTTGTGTATACTTGAATATTGTGTCCTTGTGTGTCTGGAGGGAATGTGGGAGAGAAATAGTGCTGATATTCTGAACTTTGGCAGGCAGTTGTCAATACTACTAGATCATCACTGTCAGAGAAACGAGCTCGAAGGCAACATATTACATTGCGTCTTGTGGAGGCACTTACTGAAGGAAAATGGCTGTGGTATGTTTCTAACTAGACTATTACTAGAGGATATCGATATATGTGTAGCCATATCTTAGAATGCCTTCGATGAGCGTACACCATTTGTTTCTTATCGACATGTAACTTCAGTTCAATTTGTAATGCTGGAGAACAAGTTTAAGTGGGATAACGTCTCTTATTAAGAAGGACAACTCTATTGTTTGTCACTCTAGATGCTAAACTGGCATTATTTTGATTTTCTTGCTCCCTGCTTTACATAGAAACTATTTATTGCGAATATTGTGGACTAACATACATAAGCTTTGTCCAGGTGTGCTGCTTTTGGTTGTCTGATTCGGACTCATTGTACTCGCATCAACAAGGATCTCCTTATTTACTGGTTTGAAGCCATCTGTACAAACTTTCAAAGGTAACTTGGGAAGTTGTACTTAGTTATTACGTGGACCTTTGTTTGCCTCTGTGAAAGCAGTAACTAAGAGCGTAGGAGTTGTTTGTTAATACTTTCTGGTGCAATACTCTTTTAGAATATCCGTTGCCACTTTATCCTTTAACATGCTTCACTGATTACTACATTTAAACGGAAGAATCAGTTGAGAAGATCATACAAACGATGTTTATCATACCATAAATAGTACGTGGTGAATGACGTGTCTTAACCAAGTAAACACAATTCTATGACTGCAAATCAGGAGCGTACTGATTCATTAGATTTGATTCTAAATTAGTTTCTCATATAACCAACTTCTGAAACAAGAATATTATTCAATGTTACTTGGCACTTTGTATTCTCTTTTGATGGTGGTACCTTTGGCAATCAATGGTTTTATTACTACTAGCTTATTTCTATTACAATACCTGATAACCAACTTATCGAACAACCGTATTCCCATTGCACTGTAATTGCTTAAAATTGCAGATGCTGCTACTTATAAATAGTTCAATGTTAATACTACTAGTATCTTTAACAGTGGACTGCTTTGATTTACTTAATCTTGTACATGACAGACTTGTGGAGGATGCTAGTATGAGACGTTCTTATGATGGTCTATTATGGACTTTGAGGTATGGAGTTCAGGTGTTTACTATTCTGAACCTGCAGCAAGTTCCTTCATATATTCTATTCACTGCTGTCGAGGTGTTTAATAGAAAAATATGTGAAATGATATGATACACTTAGGATCTTCGTTGGCCTTAACTTTTCAAGTTTTAAATTCTTTGATCCTATATCTCAGTTAGTATTTTGTGAAAATTTATTTCTTTTTGAAGGAGTTTGCAAGAGCTATCTTCTGGTTTGTTACTTCCAACTGCTACTATCGACATATCAAAGTCAACTGTTTCCTCAAGTGAGGTACTTACCTTTCCTGCTTTTGTTTGTGTGTGTGTGTGAGTCTGATACACATATGATAGGTTAGATCGTCCACCAGAAATATGGATTACTGAGGTTTAGAGTTGATTCCGGTATTGTTACTAAAATATGATAATATTTGAATTCCTTGATCGTACTGTGGCGAAGTTAAGGAAATATATTGCATCTTGGCAAACTTTTTCGGTGTAACATGTACCGAACATTAATGGCCTGTTCGCATATAAGATTTTTGTTTTGATGTCACGTTCAGCTCTACTCAACTTGTGTTTTATGAATCATCTGACTATTTTTTGATAGAACTCAGCTGGTCATTATTAGGCTATTGGTATCCTACTTTGGCTGCTTGGGTTCTTGAAATCATTAGGACTTTTGGTTTTATGGTCGCTGAAACGGTTTTCTTGCCTATTCATTTTCAGATTTGTATTGGATTACGTGATTTCTTTTTAAAATTATATCTTGAATCTAGTTTTCTTTGTAGTTAGCTTTTTATCTCATTAAAACACATTTGATTGCAGCTAGATCGTGGTTGGCAATTGATCTGGAGTTCTTTGATCCACGGACTAGCAACATTCAGCAGCATGACCGTAATTGTATGTTGCATATATCTACTTATATTCTTTCTTGTTTCCCACAATATATTCTCTTAAAACGGTTGCTAGTTTAGGAAGAAACTCGAAAAACAAATCCCGAAAACTAGGTAGCAAGTGAAGCTTGAGCTTGTATATAGGTTACAGGAAAACTAAAATTTAATCTTAACCTCTTAATCTCTCTTCAGACAGTGAAATAATTAATCTCTTCGAGGATTTGTGTCGATCAAACGTTAGTGTTTTTACTGATTCAGCGTTTCTTTTCTAGTAATTTCCCGTTTAAATTATGCTCTTACATAAACTCTGTAATAGTTTTGGTAATTGGTCACATGTTGATACTTAAATATACATGTAAAAAGGACAGAGCCCTCTTTGATATGGATCAAGGTAAATTGGTTTTCTTGGCTTATACTAAAACTGTATAGGTTGTTTGGTTAGCTGTTTGAGCTAAAAAGTTCTCAGTTACTCGCTTTGCTTAGCTGATTTGTATCTATAAATGTACGTACGTGTGGCTGATGCTACTCTGTTCTGCAATCGGATGTTCAACTATCATTATCTTAATGCAGGTTGATGCTGTCTTGGTGCTCCTTGGATCAATTATTTCAAATGTAAGTTTGTAATAAAATTCTAACAGAAGTTTTATTTAGCTATGTACTCTTAATTTTATTTTCCCTTCGTTTAGAACCACATAAACGTGGGGATTCTACCTCAAGAAGTGTGGGATCACCAATTATTCAGACACATACCCTCTGAGTAAGCCTTTTATCCTCAAACCTTCATAGTCCGTGATGGATAGCTAATCCTTGAGCTGCTAATAGGCTAGAGTCCCACTTTTCCTGTGGAAAATAAGGAAATGAGCAATGAGCTTGGATACATCTTGTTCTATTTAAATATCTTATAATATTTCCTTTTATAAGATTAATGTGTGTTGTGTTGGAATTGATAGTTGTTGAATTGCTCTACTGTTAACTAACTAATTATCACTTTTACTCAGGCCGGCCTTGTACTTCATTGCATGTTACTTTTCACGTATGGGTTGCCAGGTAATTAACTGGTTCTCACATGAACAGTATGGTCTTAGTATCTACCTTCTTTGTTCCTTGATTGCTAAATAGACTTTCAAGTCTTCAAAAAGTATTATATCATCATGGCTCTGTCCTCTCATTTGTGCAGGGAAACCTGCAAGATGATCTACATCTACGACGCAATCTCCTTAGAGCAGTTTGTGGCCCCCTTAGCTTGAAGGTAGTTTCAATTCCTTTTTCCAGAAAAGCACATATTTTTGCAATAGGGATCTCATGAATAATCATATTGTTGGTCTGATACTCTGATTATTTGTGATACCTCTTACTCTCTGTGGTGGAGGCATTATCTACGATATGACCATTCGTCTGGAATTATGTTTACCCCAAAAGATTGATCGTAGCATAATTTAAAGTTAAGCACTTAATTCTAGGTTCAGGCAGCGAAAATTATGTGCTCTATTTGTTATTTCCTGGCAACTAGTTGGTAAGAGCTGCATTCTATTTCTACCATTTCTACCTTATTTGTGAAACTGAATATCTAAGAGAATTAGAAATCTAAACATGTTCACTCAGTCAAGTACCGCGTTGTGCATTTATTAGTCTCTAATTGTGTGTTCCTCATTGTACCACACGATCTTATTGGAGATCATGCTTATGGCTTATATATATTTAGGGTCCATTGGCACTGAATGAGCGAATGGTTCGCCTTCTACCAGCAGCTGCTTTAGCCCTATGTGCTGGTTTCACAACGACACTTCCATTACCTAAGGAACATCTCCCAACACCACCTAGTTGGGATGCCTGTGAAGTGGTGAATGATGTGAAGGTGCATATTATGTTTGTTTTGAAGCTCTGAATAGTTCTCATCTCAGAAAAGTTTGCAAGTCTAAAACTGGAATTCACTGTTGTTGTTTCTTTTCCAGATGGATGATGCTGAACAAGAAAGAAAATTTGGACTGTTTGAATGCTCTGTAGAGGTTCTAACAAGAGTTTACTCGAATTCTATCAAGGTGGAGGATCCTTCGATTTTGTTTCTCTCTTTCCTGAACCTCATTTCTTCACTGACATTATTTGTGTATCTTTTTGTTTTCAGATCTCTAGTTACCGAGTTCCTGATGGAGTACAACTACCTCTAGTACTAAGAGATCCATTGCTTAATGACATGGAAATCTATTTTCTTAGCATTATCCCAGAGGACAGTGAGAAAGGACCACTTTCTGACATATTTATGGGATGTTCTCTGCTGTGTCATTTTATGCATGGTTCTTATACGACGAGGTTAGTCAACTCATACTATTCGTGGTAACTTGTGAGTGAATGACTGATATTGTTATTGTTTCTTGTCAGTTTTTCTGTATCAAAATTGTTATGACAAAAGTGTCATAGTTAATCTTGAGAGATGGTGAACACCCACTTGTAGATGCGGCTTTGTTCTGTTAGTAGTGTCACCGTGTTCTATGCATGTAGTTTTTCTGAAGCAAGACCGTGTAGTTTGACTTTTCTAACCGGTGGTTGTGAATGTTGCTGCGCCTGCGATGAACTAGCTTAATGTATCTCTTTGTGTGACCTTTCTTTCAGTCACTTGAATTTTCGTTTTCATTTCTCAGGAAGGGTAAGGGAAGCACTTCGTTCTTCTTAAAAGCATGCCAGTATTTGTTAGAAAGCCTGGACTACGCTGTTGAAGCAGTTTTAAAGAGCCTCTATGATTTTCAAAGGCTTGGACCCCTGGGGTTTGGCTCAGATTTTAATGAGAAAAGTTCTATAATAGTTTCGTTGAGGTCTCTTACTAGTTCTCCTGTCTTCAGCAACAGAGGAGACCAAAATCTTCTTGCCACTAGTTATGATACTGTATTTCACTCCTTAGAGGACCTTTTACGGTCGTTTGCTAAAGTTTACGGAGAATATACTGAGCACTCATGGAATACTAAATCTGACACTGTTACTTCGAAATCGTTAGCACTTGATCCCCCAGAAGTTGGCAGGATTGTGGATATGGATTTGGATCTAGATGTAGACACTAAAGAGATAGATCTTATAACTGCCGGTGGAAAAGCTGTTGCCGGTGGGCCTGTTTCTACGGGGAACTGGAAGTTGGGCATGATATCGCTTATCTCATGTTTTTCTCCGGTACTTCAGTTGCCTACATGGGATGTTTTATATAGTATTATGGAGAAGGAATGTGATCCTAAGGTATTACGATTTTTTTTTATCACATGTCAATCTCTCAAGCTTTTGTTGTGACCTTACAGAAACGTATTGTTCAACTGCTTACATTTGCAGGTTTTGGAAAATATACTCTATCATCTATGCCAGCTTTCATGCTTGACTTCTATGCCGAAGGTTTATGATTTGGTATGGAATTCTCCTGTTGTTTAAATTGCTATGATATTTGGAAGATTTTATATTAACATCTCCACACTTTTCTTGTGTTTATGGTTTATTGTTTCACGATTTTATCTTTAAGGTTATTTTCTTGGATGACATGCTCAACAAACAAGTAAAGAACAAGCGTAACTGTCTCAATATAGTCACTGCCTTACATGTTTTACTGCAAAATTTTTTATCCTCGGGGATGGATTCTTCTGGACTCAAACCAAACTCGGAATTGTCTCATCTGAAAGAAGGAGAGAGTTGTCAGGTAGCGCTTCCTCTTGTTTGAGTCAAGTATTTGGTTCTTTTCCTTGATCTGCTTGATTCATTCTCTAAGTACCGTGCAGATCTTTGTCCAACTTGGCGCAATGGTGAATAAAGTTTCTGAATGTGGTCTCTTGGGCTGGTTTGGGCGTGTGAGGCTTATCAGCTGTATATGTAATTTTGTCTTGCTTAATCCTCAGATTGGTCAGGTACCTACTTCTCATATAACCCACTAATTCACTAGACATAAAAACTGGCATACACAGTATTTATAGTCACGCTAGTTTTGATTCTCTTTTTAGTGTTTTCGTAGAGCCAACTGGCTTAAGGTTTCGTGACTTAGTTTACACATCAAATACCATTGAAGTTGAAGAATAACATTTTCTTGTACATTCTGTTCAGATGAGATAGTTCCTGTTGTTTGCAGATGAAATATTGTAATATTTCTTACGCTCATTATGTGTAGTTCAAACGTTAGTGCTAATTGTTTGTCCTTTTGGAATTTCACATCAGCCGATTACAGTTAAATATTCTGCGCTGTTCATTGTGGATTTCATATTTAACTTAGTATCTTGCTGTCTAGTTCATGGAATTTCTGTTATAATTTGTACAGACAATGATTGAGCGACTTTTGCTAATGCTAAATGACTCTGATTATCGGGTGCGGTTTGTCCTGGCAAGACAAATTGGGCTTTTATTCCAGACATGGGATGGTCATGAGGCATTATTCCAAGATATTTGGTAAGCTTAAGTTGGTGTTTTTTTATTTAAAACTATTTGTTATCGTATGGCTTTTTAGTACGGTGTTCTCCTAGTAAGACACAAGTGTTAGATGACAGCTTTTTGTGGCTTACCAAAAAAGGAAAAAGAGGAAGAGGCTGATTGCTTCTCTCTTTTTTGTGTGGCAGAAACCATTGTTTAATAAACACAATGCCTGTTCAAGTTATTTTATATTTCTTTCTTGAAAACCTTCGACAGTTTTGTGTATCATTTTTCCTTATTGATTGCGAGTCTTATGAATTTCAGCATTCTGTAAGTTATGATGTTTCACAGAGCTTCTTATTCTTTTAAGTATTAGCTTGCTGCGGTATCTTTATTATACTCTTTTAGATTGAAGTACCTCGTTTGCTGTTAATAGTTTAGTTTTTACATCGGTTACAGATGTTGTCCGGTTGAAGTACCTCATTAGTTGTTATTTTTCCTCACTTCCTTTCCAGCTCTAGCTTTGGTATTATACTGGTAACCTCCTCAAAGGAAAAGCTTGTCACTGCAAGAGATGTTTTGGCTGCTGGTCCTCAGCCTCGCCCAAAAATGGAGACTGTCATCATTACTCTTATGCACCTTGCATATCACAGTGAGAACATAGAGTTGCAAGTAATATATTACTCATTTTTTCTTGAGTTCTTGGAATCGTGTTGAGTAATAGCTTTATATGAAGTATTAACATCGTATTCCTTAATGGAAAAAACGCAGGCTGTTTTTATGATGTGCGCTGTTTCAGCTATAGATCCTTGTCAGAGGTATTTCTCTCTTGTATGTTTTTTATTTACTTGAAACCTTCTTCTACTTATCTGTTTTTTTCTCTACTAGGGAATTAATCATTGCTGCACTTGACAATCTATCAGCACAACTCCATTACCCATCTAGGTTCAAGGTGTGATCATTGCTGCACTTGACAATGCTCTTCTCGCTTTGCATTTTTCTGCTATCAGCTGATTAGCTTTGTAAATATTATCCTGATGATTTCATCTCTTTCAAACTTGGTTTGTGCAGTACCTGGAAGAACTCTTGGGCCCGATCCTCTTTTTCTGGATTGCATGTGGTGTCAGTTTAGCTGCTCTTGTTGAGGTATGCCGCCAGCTGATATCGTTTTGTAGATGAGTGTCTTTTCTGTGATGGTCATACTACAGTTACACTCAAGTTACTCATGAGCATTTTGTTTGTATCCCTTTGTTAGTAGGAGTTTCATTTGTTTGATAAACTTTTAACCAAATGAAAAATGATTTGAAACTTGTATTACAATAAATAGATTCAAATTCTTTTTTCCCTCTTGCACACGTGTCTACAATATTGAAGATAGCGCTCAGTTTGACTAGAAATCAAAGTTAATTACCAGTGAAAGAATGAAATATCGGCATGTGCTTCCTAATATCCAGCAATTTGTTCTATGATCGTGGCAGTTAGCAGAATGGAATGAGTACATTTTAGCATTCTATTTAATCTGCTGGTTGCTTTGTTGCAGACAAGTCAGCTGTTCATTCTAAATGCTGAACCGAAATATTTCATCCACTTTTGTTCCCACTGGCTACTTCCAGCTCTTCTGCTGCATGAAGATAATACTAACCTTGATTGGGTAGCTAAGGTAAGGCGCTTCCATATATTTTATGGACTTACGCTGATATTTCAGATAGCTGCGATTTCGGTTTATAGAGTCTTAATTTCTGTAATGAAATTGAAACTTGAATAATTTTTTTGCTTGTTTTCGTCTATTTTGTGTGGGCCCTTCAGATAAAGGTCAGATATTTGAATTTTCCGATCTCTATTTCACTGATTCTGTCTACAATATGCAGATGGCTAGCAAACCGGTGTCTGTGTTGGTCAAAGAAAATTTTGTGCCTATCTTTTCGATAGGTATGGGATTGCACTGTAGTAAAACATCAGAATGTGAAAAAGGTGCATTGGTGCTTCAAAATTCGATATTATATGTGGGTCAGATCACCGAGACTGAGAGGGATAAGCTCATTAAACGGAATATGGTATGATGCCTGTAACATTTGACTCATGATTCCAGCAATCTGTATTTGTTGTTTGTAGTGGAGAATTTCATCATACCGTTAATTAGCTAATATGGTCAGCTAGTTACAAGTTTTAAAGCCTTCCGATCCAAAATCAAAGCATTGTCAACTACATGATCCATTGTTGAATACCTTATTTTCGTTTTGCCAAAGTTCCTAGCTTCTCAAACTATAATATTATTTAAGGTATAACATATTGAATCTCTAATTGGCACCCTGTTCTCTTTCGATTGCAGGTGTCTATTGTTAGTTTTGTTTTATCACGTGCTTCCTCTTCACCAGAACCCCCCGTTCCTGCTTTTTCTCGTGACACCATTTCACGAGCAATTCAAACAATTGTGGATGGTTTTCTGGAAACGTAACATTTCTTGCTCGCTCGATCTTGGCTTCTTTTTCTTTTATTTCCCTTTTCTAAGGTCTTACTTGGTTTATGCAGCGCTGATTATCCTAAGAATGCGGCGGTCATTGATAATATCAATGTTTTTCGCCCAGATAGGGTGTTCATGGTGAAACTTTCATTTGCTAAAGCTTTTTCACAAGATAGCAATTTTATTGTCAGTTTGATACTTAGTAACAATGTTTTTGTTGTTGTTTGGCAGTTCATCACAGAAATACACTATAAAATGTCAGCTGCATGCCATCACCGGCATACGCGTCATCACCTGGCCGCTCTAGAAGAGCTTACTATTATTCTTGGTCATAGAGCTTTGGTTCCAAGTTCCTTAAAGTGAGCACAATTCTCTATCTATTTCTTTGAATTATTTGATTGGTGATATTCAAGTTCTTTAAGACCAAAGTGACTTTCTTCAGACTTTATTAAATTTGAGGTAGCAATGAGATGACCATTTGGGTTCTTTTCTCAAGTAAACACTATGTTGTAGATGTTAGAAGGTATAGTTTCTTATCGGCTTTGCTTGTCTTGAACTCGTTATTATCATAATATCTTCCCCGATCAGTGGCTTTGCATAGTATTTCTTTGGCGAGAGTAGCTTCCAATTTTAATCTTTAGCTTGATGTTATATATATATATCTCTTATATATATCTTAGCTGATAACCAAGGCTACCCTCTATGATGTTCAAATTGCTAGGTTGTTCTGCTAATAAACATGAGTGCCATATGTAATTTAAATTTTGGTGGCATTGAAGGGTAATCTCCATTTTTGAGCTCTGGAGAACAACTTTGACCTTTACTTGTGGTTTCTTTCAGTTATATATTCAATCTTGTTGGACAATTTATCTCCTCTCCCTCATTACAAGACCAGTGTTGTAGTATAGCTTCCTGTTTACTGGATTCGTTCAGAAGCAATCCGGCCAAAGAAATTGTCAGTGTACTAGGTGACCAACTCCAGGTATGCGTACTTAATGTCATATTTTGGTCCACTATTTATTACTTTGAGAAAAGGTTGTTTACCATTTTTTGGTTGCCTACTCTCTAGTTTTTGGTTTCAAAACTAGTTACATGCTGCATCGATGCTGAAGCGAACTCCAAAGTTTCTGGTTCTAAGTCATCTCAACTTGTAAATTTGCTCCACAAGCTAATTGCTAATTCAGAATCTTCTCTCCATGAAGATATAAGAGTAGGCGTTCAACCTTTAAATTTGCCTTCCTTTTGTTCTACCACTGCAAGGAATCATCTAGAAATTTATGCTTTTTGATTTGCCATCTTTTTCAGGATTTAGAACCATTGCCCGATATGGAAATTTTTCGTGTCATTCGCGAATCACACATCAGGAGATGCGAAGGTTACTCACCAAGGAATCATCTGTTGAAGGTCAAACACAGTGATATTTTTAATAATTACATTGTTGTTGGAATTTCATCACTAACCATTTTTGTATGTTCTTTCCTGTTCCGCTACAACAGTGTGCCAGAAGATCATGTTATCTTCCACCAAGATTCCTTTCCTGGAGGTATCATTCTATGTTTTGTTAGTTAAATCATCCGGTGATATTCATTAAGGCTACCCTAAGTTCCATGATTGGCGGGGGATGTTAACTTTAGAATTAAGAATAAGTGTGGTTCCTTTTATTTTATTTTGGGGACTGTGTGTTTTCTAATTACGCAAACAATTATCAGTCAAGGGATTTCTCACTTCCTGTAATTCGTTTCTGGTTAATTTTTTTATTAGGACAGGTAGATGTCTGACCTACTTTGTTTTTATGTTTCATGATTGGCCCCACTAGTGAAATGTTTGATTTAGGTGTATGTTTTACAAGTTAATTTACAAAGAAGAGATTGTTTGTCTTTCAATTTTGCCAATCTGGCTTCTACCTTGATAGCAACAAATTTAATAACTTCGAGCCGATAACATGCCCGATGAAGCTTTTGCGGAATATACTGCCCATTAGTCCTATTTCTTTACCAATTGCTGCAGTTTATCAACTTTTCATGTCCCTGCAGTCTCCAAGCACTGCACCACAAGCTCATAGCTACTGAAGCTTCTCAAGGAGAGTCAAATCTCGAAACTGGAGATAGCTTTTGGCATTCTGATGATGAAATTGTAAATGCTGTTTGGACTCTTGTCCGCGTGTCTGCTTCAGATGAGGCAGATAGTATGAGATTGTTGGCGTCGGATTTTCTTTCCAGGGTATCTGTCATTCTCTTTTATGGTCACTATCACTTTGCAAATTTCAATATCTTGTCTCATTATCTTTCATTTTAACTGTAGGTTGGTATTGGGGACCCCCACACCGTTGTTTTCCATCTTCCTGGGGAGTTGGGATCCATGAATGATCTTCAATTTGTTAGCCATAATAAAGGATCAAAAGTTAGTTCTTTTACTGAGAATGGCGTATCCGATGAAACCCTTATTTCGCTGTTAAAGATTCTGAAGAAGTATCTTTTGGATGACTCTGTGAAGATCATTGACGTAACGTCTCAAACCCTTCGGGTCAGTTTTCTAACACTCTTACCTATCCAAACTTGACCTTCAGTGGGCTCATAGTTTTTCGATTCTTCCCTGTACAGAATTGATTGTGCCTCCGAATACCGTAATGTTTGACTCTGACCTAATTTGGTGTGATTTTTCTCGATTTTACAGTATCTTTTAATTGATAATTTACTAATCTACTATAATGCACAGGAAAGTCATGAATTTTTCTGTCTGATGTGCCGTTATATTTTTGTCAAATATGTGATAACACCTTCCCAGTAGAGGCGTTGTACATATTTCCAAAGATTTATTCTGTACTATCTTGCCTCCTGTCTCAAAAGGCCATGTTTTAGAAATTTCATTCAGCTTATATAGATATATTTTTCTGCTTGCTTTAGGGAATTCTTTCTACTGAAAGGGGGCAGCAAGCATTATCTTCTATCGATTCGTGTGAGAGATCTTTGATTGAGGCAAGTTTCTCCTCCGCATTAGCTTTCTGGTCATTTCATCGGTTGATATTTTCTCAGATAATTCATAAAGTGGAAAATTGTTCCCATGGGGAAGATAAAACACTTCATTGTAAAAGAAAAAGTATTCAAGATCTGGTAAATTTGATTTTAAGAGTCACACTTTGACATTTATGGACATATAAATGATCAGTCAATCCATTGAAAAACTTAATGATAGATTCCTTTTTCTTGTTAGAGTTATTTAAGTAAAAGCCTGCCCTATCTGCTCAAATGTGTACTCTTTTTTTGTAGGTACATGGCAGGGGTGTTAACCTTGACACTGTTGAAAAGATCTTACTGGATAGCGAAAAGCAGTACAAAGGTAGTTTAACTATATCATGAGTCTTGATATTTCTGAGAAGTTCTTAGAAGAAATTACCTCCATTTAGTTTTCTCATGATTTATGTCCATAGTCCCACGCAAAAAAAAAAATCTGTATGTTTTCTATGAACTGTTCCTCCTGCTAGATGCTATAATTTGTTTTCATTGTCAATTTCAGGGTAAGTGCTTCTCTAGAAAATAATTGAATGCTGAATTCTATGTTACTGAAGGAAGGCTATTATTTATACTGTTATTACCATCTAATTTTTAATGCAACCTAAAACAAAAATGGAGGTCAATGATGAAATCATAGGCATATTAATTCTTTTTGGCTATTGCTTGCAATCATGCAAAGTTGTTCTAATCGATTTTCAGGATATATATATGCTTGGAATAATTAGTGAATTCAGTTTACGTTTTCTTTGGAGAATCCAATCCTGTATTTCAATTTTCACATGACATGGATATGTCGGCTCCAAAATTATTTCAGTCATGTTCCCGTTCTTCTTTTTTTGTTAATTACTTAAAAATGATGCATTTGGGCGCTGTCAGCTGAAAACTTTTCACTGGAGAAGGCTGAGGTGTGGTCCACAGATAATAAAAACTTCGATGGATGGATTTGTCAGCTTGTGTACTGTATGATCTCGTTATGTGAGGATGTCCCAATAAGGTATCTGTTTGGTTCCTACCTACCTTAATTATCCAGTTACAATATTCAAGTAAAATCTTTCACTCAGTGGATCATTGTTGCTGCTTTGTCTGACACAGGTTATGCCAGAATATAGCAATGCTGAAAGCTGAAATTTCTGAGCTTTTGTTTCCAAGTGTTATTGTTAGTCTTGCAGGAAGGGTAGGGACTGATATCAATTTACACGAACTAATTACATCACAGGTATGGCTCCTATTTTAATCACTGTTTTAACCAAATTCACTTCTCTCGTGTACTTTTCCTTCCCCATTTAGTTTTTTTTTTATTGTACAACAGAATAAAACCACTGCAGAGAATTATTTGTCACTTTTGTTAAAGCTTGTAATCCCCATTGGGCAGGTGAAAGAGCACATCTTCGTCGATTCAAACAAGCTAACAAAGTCGAAGCAGGTCATGTTAAACACCCTGAATGAACTGCGGATGTGTTATGTCCTTGAAAGATCAACTTTTTCTGGGCAAACTAAAAGAGAAAAGGTTAGGGTAACTGAAAAAGATATGCTATTCATGGGGAGTAAATAAGGACATTCTGCTATTTGTATCCCCTTTATAGTGTAATCTGATATCAGATTAGTTTGTTCATAGAAAAAGATCGTTACGAAATATGCGAGATTACCAAAATCAAACGTCTGAGATTTTCTTGCAGAATACTAAGCATTCTAACTACAGTTCTAGATCTAGCTCCAGCGCTGCTAAGATTAGAGATGTGGAAACAGCTAATGGTATGGCAGCGTCCATAACTGCAAATTGGGACAAGGTGCTCTCTTTATTATATGAACTTTAGTTACTATATGTATTGTTATGAGGAAGAGCATTGCTGATCCATGCAATATTTCATGTGTCTGGAATTACCAGAAATTTCCTTCTCAAAGTGTTTTATCATCCTACTAAGATTACAACTATATTTAACCCAAAAAGAAGAAGATTTATAACGATTGGCAGTGGCACATCTTTCCCGTTGTTGCATTATGATAGCCTTGTTTTACTTTGTGTTTATGTCATACAGAAGATCGATTGAGGTTTAATAAATTTATAAAACAAAGTTATCCCTGTCACCTGTGTGCTATCTTTTTTTTTGTGCTATATTTTTGATTAACCCCATTAGTATTAACTGTCTCATATAGTTTTTCCTGTTAAATATGTGTGTATCCTTCCATATGGCGCTGGTTGGCTCATCAGTATTCCTCTTGAAGTTATAATTTCAAGCATGTGTTACTGTTCTTTACCTCTTGTTTCGTTTGTTGATCAGGTATATTGGCTTTCCATTGATTATCTTGTTGCTGCCAGATCAGCAGTAGTGAGTCATCCTTTTTCTTTCAAATCATTAACCAATTTCTGAAAGTAGAGGCTCTAAAGTTATTTGCAATATATATTTCTCTTCGTTCTTTCCAGGTTTGTGGTGCATATTTGACCGCCGCCATGTATGTTGAGTACTGGTGTGAGGAGAAATTTGGCAGTCTAAGCCTCGGAGATCCTGATTTTTCTTATCATGATATGGTAATTCATGTTATCCATTCGGGATCATTGAACTATACAATATTTTACTCAGGCTCCTCCATGGTTTTCATTGTCCTAAATAAATAGTTAATAGGCATTGTCGTTTATGCTTAATGTCTAATTTGTAATCATGGATCATTATCATATATGAAACTTTCATGGGATGCATTTTACAAAATTGCAAATGATTTGTTCTTCATGTAGAAAAGGGGCTTACAAATAAGAGTTTTCTTGCAATATTTCATGTGGAAAATAATTTTGTTTTGTTTGTGCTGCTTTCTAATGTTTCCTTTTCTTTGTGGCTAACAGTTACCGGATCACGTTGAGATACTTGTGTCTGCAATAACAAGAATAAATGAGGCTGACAGCTTGTATGGGGTTATACATTCCAACAAGGTTCGATTCTGATACTAAAAGTGCGTCCTATAGAGTACCTGTCGGATAAATGTTTGGAATTCGTGTCAAATGGAAATGGTTTGCTAGTCATGAAAGTGGTTAAATTAGTTCTTCCGTTACCTTTTGTAAGAATATTGTGTGAAGACTGATATGATTCCGCTGCTAATATCAGATGAGTATACACTAACTAAAATGAAACGTGATAGGTTGTCTTTTCTTTATTTATTTTTACTGCTGAACAATGAAAAACATTTCCGTCTAGAACCAAGGATTTTCAAGAAAAAATGAAGTAACTAAATCACATGCAGTACTTTTTGATCTTTTTCTGGTTTCATATATGTGAATAACACTTCCTGTTTCTTGTATATGGATGCAATCTGAAAGTTGTCTGCTCAAATAACCACATTTGAGCATGAGGGAAACTGGAGTAGAGCACTTGAGTACTATGACTTGCAAGCACGTTCACAGAAAATGGTGGTGCCTGGTAGCCTTCCTGAAAACCAAGGGGTGGAACATTTTCAGCCAACAACTAGTGCACAACATTCTGTTTTTGGCGAAGGGGAGGTCCAGAGACAACCTTTCAAAGGGCTCATTAGGTCTTTGCAGCAGACAGGCTGTATGCATGTTCTCGATCTGTATTGCCGGGGCTTGACTTCCCGAGAAGGCTCCTTTCAGTATGATCCAGAGTTTATCGAATTGCAGGTATGCATCCTGATTTGGTTAAGGTTTCTTCTATTCTCAAACCTGGACAAGGTTGTTGGTTAATTCATAAATATTTCATGGGATAAAGAAACGATATGATAAATCAGAGATCTTCAAGGGTTGCTTGGCATACCAAATTGTGAAATTTTGGTTAGATAGTTTCCCCAAATTCTGTTTTGACAATTAACTAATCGAACTCTAGGCAACTGTCATACTATAGTTGTGTGGTGCTTATGTGATGATTCAGTTGAAAATTGGATTCTTGCTGGCAGTATGAGGCTGCATGGCGTGCAGGAAAATGGGATTTTTCTTTACTCTATCCACAAACGCACTCTCCACCTATGCAACATGTCAAGAACAATAATTATCATGAAAATCTGCACGGGTAACACATACTTTACTCTTACCAATGATGTTATTCTTAGCCATTAGATTATTCCCTGTTTGTAGCTCTTGATTACACCAAATTTACTTGACATCTTACCGACACTGACTTTGCGGTGGTCTTAGGCTTTTATTTAAAATGAATGATGTGTTACATATGAGTTTTAAAATAGATTAGTTGAAACCACTATAATTGTTGGTCTCTAGCTTTACTTTCCTGGACCTTGTCCTAGTATCAATGGTCAGTTGAAATGAAGTCCTTCGTTTTCGAAAAGTCTTATTCATTGCCAATGAGACACTAGCTCCCATCTTACATGTGTACTTCTCAGTTGTTTGAGAGCTTTGCATGAAGGGGATTGCAATGGGTTTCATGGAAAACTGAAGGATGCTAAGAAGGTAATGCATGATTTCAGTTTATCACCATTGGATTTGAAGGCTACAAGCTTCTGTGTTAAGAATCTTTGGTTTTGCTCTGTTTCAGGAGCTTGTATTGTCCATTTCCCGTGCAAGTGAAGAAAGCACTGAATTTATATACTCAGCAGTAGTGAAACTTCAGGTATATATGTTTAGATTGACACTAAAGTACATCATATTTTCCATTACATTTTCCATTACATTTTTCATCATTTGGATGCCATTCTACTCCTTATTGCTCATGTCTTTACTTTGATAATGCTACCCTCTCTGTGAATGCCAAACTTCCTTTTTTGGTTAAGGTCATCTTGATTTTGCCTAGCCAATTACTCAACATGTGCTGTCAGGTTTGATCGATGAAATCTTAAATAACTGCAAGTTATGGTGTTGCGAGTTCCAAAACTTTTAATATGTCGTGATGCTCACCTTTTAAAAAAGTACCTCTGCATCTCAAGATTTCGTCATAAAACATTATCCCTTACTAAAGATTTCATCTGTTGAGTGATTCCTAAACTAAACTTGAATTTTCAAGCCGTGGAATTTGTTAATGCAAGCTACATGTTATCTTAGAAGGAAAATATATATAAATTGCTTAAGATTTCAGGTCTCTTTGGTAAACAATGGTTTTGAATTTCTATATGGGATCGCTTTCGTGATTTTTGATATTTTATCATGTCCAGATTCTTTATCATCTTGGACTAGTTTGGGATCTTCGCTGGACGACATCTTCACATGAAAGTATGCATGGCTATCCAGTCAAACAAATGGCATGTGCTGACCCTGTGACGCCAACAATGGAGCAGGTATTTTCCTTTGAAACATATTTTTCAAGTGGTTGTTCACTAGATTCTAGTAAATGACTGGCTTTAAGAATTTATATTATTAATAGCAAGTCGAAAAAGAAAAAATATAAGATCTTTCATGTACAGTTAGATTTTAGTTGGGATATTCATGTTGAAAAATTCATGTGTCGGTGTCCTGAGGAGATTTTAAAATATGAACTACAGTTTTCTTGGCTGAATAAGGATTGGATCTCTATTACTACACAAACTCAGTTCCACATGAATTTGTTGGAGCCATTAGTCGCATTTAGGCGAGTCCTCCTCCAAATCTTGGGATGTGAGCAATGTACCATGCAGCATCTTTTGCAGTCTGCTTCCTTACTTCGCAAGGTATGTATGAAAAGCTACCACTTCACTTGTAGTAAGATGCCTGCGAGAAACATATTATCTTGTTGTTTTCAGGGATCAAAGTTTTCTCATGCAGCTGCGTCTCTGCATGAGTTCAAGTTCCTTTGTGCAAAAAGTGATGGAGGACAACCTGTTCCAGATTGGCTTGGAAGGGTACATTTTAACTTTCCATGTTTTGTTTAATTGTACATATTTCTTCCTACGTAGTTTTTTTTCCTTACTGAGACTTATGAAAGTGAGACAAGACTTACAATTGGAAAAATTATGATTGTCATCTAACAGTTGTTACTTAAGTAAAATAACTTTATTGAACGAAGGCACACAATACTTCCTTCCCCATCTATTAGTTACTTTTGTCTTAGATATGCAGTATATCTAGTGATACGCTAGAGATATGCTTTATAGTAACTTTTGTGCTTTTTCAGATTGAAGAGGCGAAAATATTACATGCCCAAGGGCGGCATGAAGTTGCCATCAGTCTGGCGAACTACATCTTACAAAATTATCAATTAAAAGAAGAGGCTTCAGATATATACCGTGTGATTGGGAAGTGGCTAGCAGAAACCAGATCGAGCAAGTAAATAAATTGTTACACTTTTATTTTGGTTGAAAGTAGTTTACATCAATGGTCGATATGAACTTTTTTCTGAAATCTCAACTCGGTCCCTTTTTTTGTTTCTCTTGGATATAGCTCTAGAACAATTTTAGACAAGTACCTCAAGCCTGCAGTTTCGCTTGCCAAAAACCCGAGTTCCGAGATCAGCAAAAGATTGGTAGATAGACAAAGCCAGACTTGGTTTCATCTGGCACATTATGCAGATGCTCTGTTTAAAAATTATGAGGAGAGACTCTCTTCCAGTGAATGGCAAGCTGCAATGCGGCTACGAAAACACAAGGTCTCCACCATTTGCTATTACATTTCTTTTTCTCGGTAGTTCTTTTTTTGTAAAAAAATGTCTGTTTTCCCTCATTAGTGGGCACAGATAAATGAATAATTCATCTCTCCGCTGAGTTCATCTACAGTTTCAACTCCAAAGGTCGTTTTTCTTCTGTTGTGGAGGAAACTAACTAGCGTACTTATTTTTTCAGACGAAAGAGTTGGAGCTGCTTATTAAACGGTATAAGAGTTCAAAGAAGGCAAGTAGTTGTCTACCTCCGTTTGTTTGATCTCTGAACATCTCTTTGCATAGAACAGTATGATTGCCGGTCTAGAAAAGTCTCTCATTTTATTCCATATTTGGTATTTTACCGTACTAGGGGGAACAATCTGACTATTCACTGAAGATTCAAGAGCTGCAGAAGCAATTAACAATGGACAAAGAAGAGGCAGAAAAGCTGCAGGTGCGCTTTATTCCGCCGTACAATCTGGCTGCTACGGAAAAATAGTCATGATTTTTTCTAGATGGATGATATTTACCGATACATAATCTTTCCCTTTCTCCTCAATTGCATAGGTTGACAGGGATAACTTTCTGAAACTTGCGTTGGAGGGGTATCAACGTTGCCTGCAAATTGGTGACAAATATGATGTCCGAGTGGTAAGTTATCTAAGTATTACAGTGAGGCTTTCATATAATGCAAGGTGTAAATTGATGTCTAGATTTCCATCGCTATAACAGGCGACGAAGTGTTTTAGTTGGCTTTAGAGCCGGATATGGAATTCCTTAGAATAGTTATAATTGTTAGGTTATAGCATCTAGTGAAGCTGCTACCTTAATAGGAAATATCGACTCGTACAGATACGTGTAAGGTTTTAGATATACGCCTGATTTATGATAGAGTGACCTTTGAAACCATATATACTTTATACACTTTCGTTTTTGGGATTCATGTCAACACATTACCCAATAAAGATATTGGAGTTTTATCTCACCTTAAAGACTATTTGAGAGATTTAAGAACACGTAGTGTATTCCATTGTGTTGCTGAAATACGGAAACATTTTTGGAACTAATTTTTCTTTGTACAGGTCTTTAGACAAGTATCCATGTGGTTTAATCTCACCTCCCAGAAAGATGTTATTGATAACATGTTGAGCACCATTAGTGAGGTACTTGACTGACGGGTCTGATTTTTCTGATATAGACTATAGAGAAGGAAATCTGTAGTCATTTCTCCAATTTTTTTGTTAAATCAACTAATCATCATCTTCCTAAATGTTCTTGCAGGTTCAGTCTTACAAATTTGTACCACTTGTTTATCAGATTGCTTCAAGGTTGGGTAGCTCTAGAGATGAATCAGGATCTAACAGTTTTCAGGTGGAATGCATTTTAAGTTGGTTATTATTGAAAACTTAATACCATAATGTGTCTAGCTAATATCTACGATTTACCACTTGCAGTCTGCTCTGGTTTCACTTCTCAGAAAAATGGCCATTGATCATCCATACCATACTATCCTTCAGGTTCTGAAGAAATGTTAAATGTTATATTTATTATTTATGTTTAAGTTTTCCTGTTTGGTTAACTGGCATAGAACTTGCTAGAAGTGCATAAGTTAAAACCATTGAATGTCCGATGACATCTCGAATCTATGTGGTGAACAGAGCAAAGACCGTTTTGCTATATAGCGTGCCATGGAATACATTATTTGCAAGTAACTTTGTCTATCTTTTTTGAAGTTATTTTATGTATCTAAATGCTGGATACGTTTCTCGTATTTTCCTTTTGATTTTGTTCTAGCTTCTGGCTTTGGCAAACGGTGACAGAATCAAGGATAACCAACGCAGTAGAAACTCTTTCGTGGTTGATATAGATAAAAAGGTTGCTGCAGAGCATCTTTTGCAGGATGTATCACAGCATCATGGGCCTATGATTAGACAAGTAAACCTTGTTTTCATCTAGTCGTATGCATCATTGACACTTTTGCCTGGTTACTTAGCTGCAGATCGTGCTTTTTTTTTTCTTTTTCAGATGAAACAACTGGTTGATATCTACATCAAGCTTGCAGAGCTTGAAACGAGGAGAGAGGTCTGATAATTCTATAAGAATAGCGGAAGTTTTTCCTTGTACTGTTTGCTGAATCAAAATACATTTTCGGAACTCTTTCCTTCACAGGATACTAATAAAAGGGTAGCACTGCCAAGAGAAATTCGTAGTGTGAAACAATTGGAACTTGTAAGCACGCTTCCAGTTATTCATTTGCATTCTTATCTAGTCTTGGCGTGATTATTAGCTTGTAGGACACCATATATGGAATTAAGACTTTAAATTTGACATCTAGAAATCTAGATAGGAAGCTTCCCTGGGTCATTATGATAGGCTATACATACGACTGAAAATTGTTTAACAAATGTTGTCCTATGTGTTGGTCTGATCCTAAATTGTTTCTTCCCGTGGTTACTTAACAAGATCAGTTCTATTCGC
Organism: Brassica rapa; assembly: GCF_000309985.2. Taxonomy (NCBI): domain Eukaryota; kingdom Viridiplantae; phylum Streptophyta; class Magnoliopsida; order Brassicales; family Brassicaceae; genus Brassica; species Brassica rapa. Next base: position 16,838,723 of record NC_024800.2, read on the forward strand.
TGAAATTAGTCTTGCAATATAGTTTTCTCATTGTCTTTTAAGTTGGTACAGATGTTTCATTGCATGAGCTTGCAAGCATGTTTTCGGTTTTCTTCTTGATTCAGATATTTAATTGCGCTTTTTTCTCTATGCTTCTAACGTGTCAGTCAAACTTGTATTGTCTTTCTTTCGTTTTGAGATTAGGTACCTGTAGTGACTGCTACAATTCCTGTTGACCGTAGCTGCCAATACAATGAAGGGTCGTTCCCTTCTTTCAGAGGTTTATCAGATTCTGTTACGTAAGTCCCTGTTCAATCAAAATTTCTAGTTTAAAATAGTATCTTATCTGAGACGACATCTTCTGGATATGCAGAGTGATGAATGGTATTAATGCTCCAAAAGTAGTTGAATGCTTTGGCTCTGATGGTCGAAAATATAAGCAACTTGCAAAATCTGGCAATGATGACCTCAGACAAGATGCTGTAAGAGTTTCCTAATTTTTTAATCTGATTCTTACTTGCATTTTCTGTAATGCGGCACTGATCCATCTACTGGCAAAAAATTGAAAATATTCTGAGCTAGCCAAGCTATACAATTTCATATATTGCTGAGCTAGCCAAGCTATACAATTTCACATATATAATGGTCTACCTATCCAATGGGTGTATCATTGTCTTCAGGTTATGGAACAATTTTTTGGGCTCGTCAATACCTTTCTACATAATAATCGGGACACATGGAAGAGAAGATTAGCTGTACGCACATACAAGGCATGTCTCTCTAATCTATTTCTAAGACGTCAGTGTCTTTAGAGAACGTCTGAACCATTCAGCAAGTTCAAAACCTTTTATAATTATATGTACATATATACGCTCAGGTTGTTCCTTTTACCCCAAGCGCTGGTGTTCTTGAGTGGGTTGATGGTACAATTCCACTTGGAGATTATCTTATAGGAAGGTTGGTCTTCAAAATTATTATTTACTGTTGCATGGTACATTAATCACATTTCCAAGTCGTGACAGTTTGAATCTGCTGTTTGCATGTCAAATCACAGCTCAAGGGCTGGGGGCGCTCATGGTCGTTATGGCATTGGAAACTGGAATTATTCAAAATGCCGAGAACATATGTCGAGTGTAAGCTCACCTCATTTCTCAAATCTTCTTAGTTGGCCATCATTTACACCCGGTAATTTCCATCAGTTAATCTTGGCTGAATGGTGGCTTGTAGGCAAAAGACAAGCGCAAAGCCTTCATGGATGTCTGCACAAACTTCAGGTTGCGTTCTTTGTGAAACTTTAATTTCTCCGGATTTAGCTGACAAATCCATCCCCTTTTCCAGGCCTGTCATGCATTACTTTTTCCTGGAAAAGTTCCTGCATCCTGCTGACTGGTTTGTGAAGAGGCTTGCGTATACACGTAGTGTTGCAGCTAGTTCAATGGCAAGTATATCCACATTTGATGATATTTTTTCACTCTTTCAGTTTATCATGGATGGGAATTTCAGTTTGTGTAGCATATATAACGGAAAAAAAATCATTCATACGGTCATACCCATCTAAATGACATAAAATAAGCTATCAGAGAAAGTGGAATACATTTAGGAAGCTGTTAATCTTAGTAGAGTTTAACTTTCCTATGTAATGAGGAAGCTATCAGAGAAAGTGGAATACATTTCGGAAGCTGCTATTCTCATTGGAGTTTTAACTTTCGTATGCATTGATATCCAATAGAACATGTTGTATTCTTAGTTGACGCACCTGAAGTACATGTTCAAAAATTTTCCCCTCTGATTCATCTTTTTCTGAACTTTGGGCGTTTGTTTTGCTATCAGGTTGGGTACATCGTTGGTCTTGGTGACCGCCATGCCATGAATATTTTAATCGATCAAGCTACAGCAGAAGTTATCCATATAGATCTTGGAGTTGCCTTTGAACAAGGATTAATGCTCAAGACTCCTGAACGGGTATGCTCTTTTCCATCTTTTCTCTTTAAATACTTTACTGGCCTCTGCACGATTCTCATTTGTTCTTTCCGATGTGACAGGTCCCTTTCAGGCTGACAAGAGATATAATTGATGGAATGGGTATCACAGGAGTGGAAGGCGTTTTCAGGAGATGTTGCGAAGAAACCTTGTCTGTAATGCGAACAAATAAAGAGGCCCTCCTTACAATTGTTGAAGTAACCAAAACTGAAAGTTTAATTATGATGCTGAAAATATAAATAACATATATCGGATGCTTAATCAAGGTGGCTTGTTTTGCAGGTTTTCATACATGATCCTCTATATAAATGGGCATTGTCCCCTTTAAAAGCTTTGCAAAGACAGAAGGTGCTTCATGAAAATCATTTTGTGTTCCACTTCATTATGTTGTCGTATTAATAATATTAGTATTTTTTTTCTATCCGTTTGAAGATGTTATCGAGTTTCTCACACGAATGTGTATTTGGTCCAGGAAACTGAAGATTACGATGGCGTGAACTTAGAAGGATTACAAGAGGAATTCGAAGGTAACAAGGATGCTGCACGTGCCTTGATGCGTGTCAAGCAAAAACTTGATGGCTATGAGGGTGGTGAGATGAGAAGCATACATGGCCAGGTAAGCTTTTTGACATTTTTGATCAAAAAGCTCTCTAAGTTGTTCTTGGTTTCACAAGTTAACTGAAGTGTATTTGTTCAAAAACTGACTTGCTTTGTAGGCACAGCAACTAATACAAGATGCGATCGACACAGATCGTTTATCCCATATGTTCCCTGGCTGGGGAGCCTGGATGTAAGTAACAACAGCAGCCTTCTTCTACATATGCTCCAGTTTCTCTTTTAAGCAATGTTTGAAAACACTGCTGCCAGTTTTGTATATTAACCCAGGAGGGTTTTGGAGCATTTTGATACATATTTTTGTATCATTGGGAACATGTATCTTGGGTTGGCGGTACAGTTGTAGGATTTAAGAGCTAATAGGCTCACTCGTTAAAGTACAATTCCATATCCAAAAAGAAAAAGAACATAACAAACTGCAGGAAAAATATCCTAAAGAACTGCAAATTAACAATAGGAACTTAATTATGAGTCTCCTTTATTATATGGTCAAGAAGGGTTTAAGATGTATAGTTTTTGCTAAAAGTATTACAAAAAATTACAAAAAACTGGTAAAATGGTTTTATGAAACAAAA